>NC_142938.1:62911930-62914430 GCF_046866305.1 Octopus bimaculoides | reverse complement strand
AGTAATGAAAAACAAAAACAAAAAACATCATTAGATACGGATCTAACTCCATTGCAGAACTGTATGGTTCTTGAGAAATCCATGTCAATTTGGTAAACAGCCTCTGTCTCATTGTTGTTGTTGTTTGTTCCTTCTTGATCCATGCCTGGATCATAAAGGCCAGTTTCCCTGTTTCACCAGCGTGTAAGTTGCCCACCTGAACAGGAAGCCAGTCCATCGCAAGTGAACTGCTAAATGCAGAAGGAAAGAGTGAGAGAAAGTTTTGGTGAAAGAGGCAGTAGAAGTTCACCATTACCTTCTGCAAGAGCCGTGTGGAGCTTTAGGTGTTTCGCTCATAAACACACACATCACCCGGTCTGAGATTCAAACCTGTGATCCCTTAACCACAAGTCTGCTGCTCTAGCCACTAGACCATGTGCCTCCACTCTGTCTCATTAGTGTGGGTTTAATATCACACTTATGCCATGCCAAGGTCATATTAAATGTTATACTAATACCATCTTGACAGGGTCCTAGTGCCATGCTTAGCTCAGAATCCCTTTGGTTTGGTGTCATGTTATCACAGTGATATATCAGGTTAAGTCAAATGTTTTTCAGATTTTCACTGATGATTTTTGACTACTTGTATCTCCATGTTACATGATTAATTTGATATTTGTCCAATCATTGCTGAATTATCTATTAATTGTTTATTCCCTATTTTACAGCTTTGATAATGAGTAATTAAAATATTGCAATTAGAGCCATTTTATGCAGCCTGCAGAAAAAAAGGCTGAGTGCAAGGGTAACAAAATAAGAAATTAATGATGTGAACTGTCAACAAATGTTTGGCATAAAACTAGTTCTGGTGTTTCAAAGAAGGTGACACCAGCTTCAAGGACAAACCAAGGTCTGTTGTGGGAGATGAAACCTTGACTGGAATGGTTGAACAACAGCCAAGCACAAGTATTTGTACTTTGTTGGCAGAACTTGGTCCTTTACAAAGCACCATAAATCGACACCTGTTTAAGCTTACACTTGTAAACAGATGTTGTTGAGAAGCTCCTCATGAACTGACTAATGACCCAACTCAATATGTAAACATTTGCAAACAACTGCTGGCAAATCCTCAAAATGCCTATTTTTTTGTGTCGAATTATAACTGGGGATGAAAAATGGATCTATTTTTATAATCCTAATAAGAGAAATCAGTGGCTTATTCCAGCCAGGCTTCATAACCTGTTGTCAAATAAGAGTGCTTTGAACAGAAGCTCATGTGTGTTTGGTGAAATTTCAAGGAGTTGTTGAACTTTGAACTTGTCCCAGATGTTCATGTTGTGAAGGCTAACCTTTATGCTCAACTGCAGCAAGTACATGATGTTTTGAAGGCTTGCTACCCAGCATTGGTCAATCAAAGACATTCACTTCTACAGCATGACAATTCCCCCGGTATGCACTACCAATGTAACCAAGTGCAAACTTGAGGGGTTGGAATTGTTGCCTCACCCTGCCTATAGTCCAGAGCTTGCACCATCAGATAACCATCTTTTTTGGCTTATTTCCTGCACAGATGGAGGTTCAACAATGCAGGTGAAATTGAACATGGATGCAGGGAGTTTTTACTTCTAAACCAGTCAAATGATATAAGCATGGAATCAAGCTTTTCCATGCAATGATGACAACAGACAACAAAATGATGGGATGTATTTTGAAGAATAAATGCTTTTTGAATGTAATTTGTTTGAACTATTAATTAACCTTTTAGCATTCAGATTACTCTGTTAGATATAATGCTTATTCATTCACATTGCTGTAAATTAATCATGTATTATATCATAACTTCAGGATTTCAATGATGTGGTTGTTTACTCTCAAAATAACATTGTAAGGTAAGTGTGAGAGGCTTGATCTGGCTGGTTTCAACATAAAAACAGGTAGAATATTTGGGCTGGAAAGGGTAAAGGGTAAAGACCCCCTTCAGTCATGAATAACCATGGGATTGCACCAAGAAAGTTTCCCTCCAAGGCACATGTCTGGGGAAGGTTGCTTATAAAAGACCAGCAGTCGCCCATGCATGCCAGCCTCCTCTCTCCATGCCACTAATGTTATTTAAGAGAAAGGCAAGCGCTGGTACAGCTTGGCACCAGTGACCTTACAACTCATTTCTACAGATGGGTGAACTGGAGCAACATGAAATAAAGTGTCTTGCTCAAGAACACAACACACAGCCTGGTCAGGCAATTGAACTCACCACCTCATGACTGTGAACCTGATAGGCTGGTTTAAATGCTAAAGAGTTAAAGCTTGAAATACAAAAAACTTTTTGACTTAATCTTGTAATGCTAAAGTCACTCTGATCACACTAAGATCATTCCTTGTAACATGATGAAGTTGGATTACAGTCATCTTAACCACACCCCCATGCCTGCACCTATTTGCTTTACTCATTCATATTTGTGTTTTCTTATCTGCTGTTCCTTCACCATCATCTTCAATTAATGTCCGTTTTCCATGCTGGCAT
>NC_142938.1:62894430-62906930 GCF_046866305.1 Octopus bimaculoides | reverse complement strand
GTTCAATCAGATGGCAAAAACGAGTTGTACCTGTATTTCAAAGGGCCCGCTCAGTTACTTGCATGTTAATTTCACGAGGAGGCTGTCCCGATGATCAGATCAACTGAAACCTTTGTCGTGGTAGGCAACAGTGTACCAGTAGTGGATAGTTTGTCTGGTAACTGACCACCAGTTGTGCCACAGCTAAAATAAGCTTGCTGCAGGAGCTTGCACCACACAACTTTGGTAACAAAATTCAACAACTTCAATAATCTGCTATTGCTGCTAACACATGCATCTCTCTGATTCACTTGGTGCTTTTATATCTTTCCTGTTGCAATACCCTGATGTTTCGCTGGTTACAAACTCTTTTCTGTCATTGTAGTCTATTGTTACAATCTTCTTCATACCTAATGTTTCAATTATTATTGGAAGTAGTTTCACTTTCAGATATCACATCCCACATATTTTAATTTCAAGATCTCTTTACTTTATCAGAGTTTTTTTTTACTATTTCTGCTCATGCAATATTTTGATCAGAAGAGATCAAGATGTCTATTAGATTACAGACATTTTTGTTCCATCCATATTATTATTATTGTTGTTGTTGTTGCTCTTCTTCTTTTTCTTCTTCTTCTTCTTTTTCTTCTTCTTCTTCTTCTTCTTCTTCTTATTATTATTATTATTATTATTATTATTATTGTTTTATCTGAATAAATTGCTTGGATTTCATTATCAGTCTAAATGTTTCTGATGATTGTGGCCAGATTGTTATCATGTATCATGTTTGATATATGTTTATAAAACTGATTATCCATTGAAGTGTTGGCATATTACTCAGTGAACATCGCTGCCAGCTTCACCCTTTTCGTATTACACCTCCTGTGACCACTCCTCATTCAATCATACAAAATTCCCGTTTTAAAGTGATCTAAATTAAAAACCTTCCATCAAAATCTCATGTTAATTTATATTCCAAACACCAGCTTAATAATGACAATGTTACTTCCCAAAATTCTTAATTATTTTCAAAATCAATTGAAACAAAGCCTGCATATTTCAAGAGAAATATGGTAACAAAAGGGTTAATGATGTCTATGCTAAACTGCTTCCTTCTGTTGATTGTGCTGCATTTGCTTGATCTTAGTTTTTTTTTTAAATATTATAGTTTCATTTTTGCAATTATTTGTGACGAGGCATTGGTACTGCACATCTAAATAGAGATTCTCTGTTTCTGCTTTTAGCCCAGAGCATTTGAACTTCTGTTGTCTTTAACTCTGGCTTCTTTCTGTCAATCAAACCTTGCAGGATATTGGCCATGGAGTGTTTTTTTATATTTTATTTTCAGTTTCTCTTTAGTATATTTTGGAATTACTACCATGATTAGTTTTGAAATAACCTCACAATTTACACAACTGCATCCAGTAATATAACACCACCCACGTAGCATATATGCTTTCTTAACCCCCACACGACAGTTTTCTGAAAGCATCAACTTCATCACCAGATTTTCCTCTATGTGTCTGATGTGAATTATCCTGTATGGTCTTTTAAATCTGTAGGACTGCATCTAGATGATTCTGTTACTTTTCCTTATTGTAGGCTTAACCCTTTCATTACCAACCCGGCTGAAACTGGCCCTGGCTCTGAGTACAAATGTCTTGTTTTCATAAGTTTTAAATTGAAATCTTCTCCCAAACCTTAGTCACAATTTATGTTACTAGCTTAATGATAACTTAATGATAACTAGCTTAATGATAACTTAATGATAACTAGCTTAATGATAACTAAGTTATTTTACTAAATTCTTTGTTATAGTCTTTTACTCTTTTACTTGTTTCAGTCATTTGACTGTGGCCATGCTGGAGCACCGCCTTTAGTCGAGCAAATCGACCCCAGGACTTATTCTTTGTAAGCCTAGTACTTATTCTATCAGTCTCTTTTGCCAAACCGCTAAGTGACGGGGACGTAAACACACCAACATTGGTTGTCAAGCGATGTTGGGAGACAGACACAGACACACACACACATAAATATATATACATATATACGACGAGCTTCTTTCAGTTTCCATCTACCAAATCCACTCACAAGGCTTTGGTCGGCCTGAGGCTATAGTAGAAGACACTTGCCCAAGGTGCCACACAGTGGGACTGAACCTGGAACCATGTGGTTGGTAAGCAAGCTACTTACCACACAGCCACTCCTATTAAGGTAATTAAAAGAAACACAGAGCATCTCAAAATAAATACAGTAACAAAAGGATTAATGTTTGTTGTTTCTGAAGTTATTTTAGATATTATTTATTTGTTGTATAGAATAAGTGCAATGTGAAATGTGTTAGTCCAAGGACAGGGACTGTGTTGTGTAGATTGTGTTATAATATCAGTTGCTTGAAGCATATTTGAACCCATAATAATCATAATCATCATCATTATCATCATCATTATCATCATCATCATAATCATCATCCTCATTGTCATCACCACCATCATTGTCATCGTCATCGTCAATGTCATCGTTATCATCACTGTCATCAATGTCATCATCATCAACACAATCATCACCATTACCAGCCTCACCTTCACCATCATCGTCATCTTTATCATCATCATCATCATCATCATCATCATAATCATCATCGTTGTCATCACCATTACCACCACTGCTGCCACCACCACCATCATCACCACCACCATCACCACCACCACCACCACCACCACAATCACAACCATCATCATCATCATCATCATCATCATCACCATCTTCATCATCATAATCATCATTGTCGTCATCATCACCATTATCACCACAACCCCCACCACCACCACCACCACCACCACCACCACCACCATTATCCCCACCACCGTCACCACAACCATCATCATCTCTATCATTATTATTATTATTTTCATTATCATTGTTATTATTTTCTCTGAATGAATTCTCGTAATGTCCGCACATGTTAGTGGTTGTATGTGTCATCGAAAGATTTAAACATTTAATATTTTTGTTATTCTCACTTATCATTCGATTTTAAAGATTAAAATAAAAACAACAATCCAAATAAACATCAACTTTAAAGCTAGATACCTCTAGATATAATACCAAACGATTCTTGCTGCTTTTCCTACCATTATTCTGTGATCATCAATCGCAGTTTATCTCTGGGAATTCAGTTTACCAATGCCACTAAAAACTCCACATTTGCAGATGGAAGTTTCTTGTGCACAACTTTCAAGAATTCAGCAAATTTATGGCCTGGTTAGAATAGATTAGAATAGATTAAAGCTAACAGTTGATTCCAATATTGGTAAATGTAATATTTATGGCCCACAGCTAACTTATTACATCAGCAAAGATCAATTCTATTGAGACGAGAAGAAGAAGAAGAAGAAGAAGAAGAAGAAGAAGAAGAAGAAGAAGAAGAAGAAGAAGAAGAAGAAGAAGAAGAAGAAGAAGAACAACAACAACAACAACAACAACAACAACTAGGAGAATGAGAAAATCCAAAAACCTATATTCTCTCTAAATCATTAATCATCATCATCATCATCATTATGATCACCACCATCGTTGTTGTCATTGCCATCACCATCATCATCATCATCATCATCATCATCATCATCATCATCATCATCATCACTACCATCATGATCATCATCATCATCACCGCATCATCATCACCGCATCATCATCCCCATCATTATCATCATCATCATCATCATCATCATCCTCATCACCGCATCATCATCCCCATCATTATCATCATCATCATCATCATCACTACCATCATCACCATCATACTCTTCATCATCATCATCATCATCATCATCAGCAGCAGCAGCAGCAGCAGTATCACCACCATCATCATAATCATCAGCATTGTCATCATCATCACCACAATCATCATCATCAGCAGAAGTAGCAGCAACAGCAGCATTCACCATCAGCAGCAGCATCACCATCAGCAGCAGCACAATCATCATTACCATCATCATTGCCAATATTAATCATCATCCCCATCATTGTCATCTGCAGTGCTCTCATCATCATAATTGTCATTGTCTACCATCGTTATCACCGTTACCAGTATGTTCATCATCATCATCATCATCATCATCATCATCATCATCATCATCATCATCATCATCATCATCATCATCATCATCATCATCATCATCACCACTATTGTTCTTACACCAACAGTCAGAATTATGGTGCCAAACAGTTGCTGTTCTTCGCTTTTAACAATCTCTGCTCCTCTCCCCCTTTCTCCCTATTGTCTGATTATACTAAATACAAAAATGGATGAATTATTTATTCTAATTAATAAAACAAGTTAATTTGACAATATTGTAATTCATGATTTGTTAAATCATGCAAATTTTTCTCATGGTATTTGTTCAGAAATATAACTAAACAAAGCCAGAAATTGCAAAAGAATCTTGAAAACTTGCTTCTTTCGTTTGTACATTAGAATTCTATAAAATAAGGAAAAAACAAAAAAAGAGATGAAAGTAGAAATATAATGGTGGTGGTGGTGGTGGTGGTAGTCGTCGTCGTCGTCGTCGTCGTCATCGTCGTCGTGGTTGTAGTAGTGGTGGTTGTAGTAGTGGTGGTTGTAGTAGTGGCGGTTGTAGTAGTAGTGGTTGTAGTAGTGGTGGTTGTAGTAGTGGCGGTTGTAGTAGTAGTGGCTGTAGTAGTGGTGGTTGTAGTAGTGGTGGTTGTAGTAGTGGTTGTAGTGACAGTGGTTAGTGATGATGATGATGATGATGATGATGACGACAACAATAAATAATGAAACTAGTAATAATAATAATAATAATAATAATGATGATGATGATGATGATGATGATAATAATAAACAACCCTTATCCAAGGAGCATTTGAGCAGGGTGGGCTACTCGAGCTGAAGAAAATTCTAACCGGGCCTCACCTGTAAGGTCATGCGCTGTTTATCTTGATATGAGATCACCATGGCGCACACATATGGTTGTGATGCATGTGCCTGGTGTATCCTCATCAGACGGGTAGTCATGATGGGTATAATGGGCTTCGTATATTTTACCCCAGTGTCACTTTGATGGCATGCACTGCTCTCTCACTCAATAATAATAATGATGATAATAATAATAATAATAATAATAATAATAATAATAATAATAATAATAATAATGATAATGATAATAATAATAAGAAGAAGAAGAAGAAGAAGAAGAAGAAGAAGAAGAAGAAGAAGAAGAAGAATGCTGAGGATGATGATGATAATAATAATAATAATAATAATAATAATAATAATAATAATAATAATAACATTATGGAATAGCAACAGAAAAAAGATGGTATAAACACACGCCAGAAAAGGTCACAGAAAACGAGAAAGCAACCATACTCTGGGATATGCCAATACACACAGATAGAGAAATTAAGGCAAATAGACCAGATATAGTTGTCAAAGATCATGAAGGAAAAAAATGCCTTCTAATTGATGTTTCAATACCAGCAGATGACAACGTTTCTCTAAAAGAAATGGAAAAACTTTCAAAATACAAAGACCTGGAAATAGAGATAACTCGAATGTGGAATCTAAAAACAGAAACAATTCCTATCATAGTAGGTGCCTTAGGTATAATAAAAAAATATTCAGACAAATACATAACAAAAACACCAGGACTTACAAATATATATAACATACAGAAAATTGCACTACTGGGTACTGCACACATTCTACGCAAAACACTTTCAATACAGTAAACATAAGAGCACCACAGCAAACCACAGCACATACCCAAGGCGCACAGAGCTGCGCTCGGTAGTGAAGTGAAAGCACGTTATAAAAATAAAACTACTGAATAATAATAATAATAATAATCTTTTCTACTCTAGGCACAAGGCCCAAAATTTGTAGGGAGGGGGCCAGTCAATTAGATCAATCCCAGTATGCAACTGGTACTTAGTTTATTGACCCCGAAAGGATGAAAGGCAAAGTCGACCTCGGTGGAATAATAATGATGATGATGATGATGGTTTCGTTTATTTGCTACAAGGACAAGACATGGAAACAAAATTGAAAGAAGATAATAATAATAATAATAATAATAATGATGATGATGATGATGATGATGATGATGATGATGATGACGATGACGATGACGACGACGACGACGACGATGATGGTGATGATGATGATGATGATGATGATGATGATGATGATGATGAAGCATTCACTGCTGAGCAGCAGATATAGTTTTTGGTATCATTAATCAATAAGGAATGACATTGAGCAACACAAGTTTGAACTCAACAATCTGATATACAAGAATTAAGGAATAGTCATATTAAATTGGTGTGGGATTAGAATGTATTGCTTTGCATCATTACAGCTGGACTTGTTTCTAAAATATAACGTTTAATTTTGAATATTTCATCAAGCCACAGAAGACATAAATGAAATATGCAGAGCAAAATAAAAAAAGGAAAAACAACCAAAAGCAAATGCATAAAAATAAGTAATAAAACATGTAGAAATCTAGATTATTAAAAGAAGATTTATTCAGACTATATATAATAAAGAATTTTTCAATAACAGCACATATCCTTCAGCTATTAATTTGCAGAGCAGTTCAGAGCTGTTGGCCTCCAATAAATTATTCCAGCCTCATTCTATGAATTATAGATGCTTAAACAAGTCCTTTGGAGACCACACAACAATCTTTTCTTTTACAAACCATCATTTCACACTGTTAAATCTTTACTTCATCAAAATTTAGTATATTCTCCAAAGCTTAGAAAAGTTAAGTATTTTTATTCACATCTACATGCTACATTTTTCACTACTTTCCATATATTATATTTGGTAAAAGTATAAAATTACTGTTGTTTCTTTAAAATAAATGTTATATAAGTTTATTTTTCTTACTAGAAATAGATAAACAATTTAATTTGAACCAGCCTAAAAATATTTTATCAGAAAACATTTAGAGAACCAAACTGTAAAAGACAAATCATAGGTGTTACGATACTGTTGGCACATAAACTATAATTTTAACTTTGAGGTAAGTGGAATACTAGTCAAAAGTACAAATATGGGATTTTTTTAAAGCATGGCTGTGTGGTTAACAAGCTAGCTTTGCAACCATGTGGTTTCAGGTTTAGTCTCATTGTGTGGCTTCTAGACCAAACATCTTATAATATAAACTTGGGTTAACCCATACCTAGTGAGTGAATTTCGTAGATGGAAACTGTATTGAAGCCCATTATATCTATATATATTTATACAGGTGGCCCAAAAGTAGGTTTACAGTTATTCAACTATCTCTTTTGCATTCATAAATTAACAGTTTACATCTTAGTTATAAAAAAATATGAAACTATTATTCTATGCTAATTTAGTTGATAGCCTGGGCAAAGTTCAGAGAGCTCCTACTTCTGATGGTAACAAAGGGCTTCTTGATCAGAGTAAAAGGTAGACTGTATGATGCGTGCGTGCGAACAGCTATGTTGCATGGCAGTGAAACATGGGCCGTGACTGCTGAGGACATGTGTAAGCTTGCAAGGAATGAAGCCTATATGCTCCACTGAATGTGTAATGTCAGTGTGCGTACACGACAGAGTATAAGCGCCCTGAGAGAAAAGTTGGACTTAAAAAACGTTAGATGTGGTGTGCAAGAGAGATGACTGTGCTGGTATGGTCATGTGTTGTGAATGGATGAGGACAGCTGCAGGAAAAAGTGTCACACCTTAGCAGTTGAGGGAACCTGTGGAAGAGATAGACCCAGGAAGACCTGGGGTGAGGTGGTGAAGCACGACCTTCGAACATTGGGCCTCACTGAGACAATAACAAGCGACCGAGGCCTTTGGAGATACGCTGTGCTTGAGAAGACCTGGCAAACCAAGTGAGACCATAACCATGGCCTATGCCAGTGTTGTACAACCAGCTTAAATGTAAGACATTTTAACTGAATATGAGAACTACAGTTCTCATATTCGGTTAAAATGTCTTACGTTTAAGCTGGTTCCCATGCATTTCCCTGAAGAGAAGATTACATTCTTAACATCACCGATTCCTATGGACGGTATAATTTGTAATCTTCGAAACATATGTTGGAAATAAAAGTATGCAGTTAACATATGTGTTTATTTTGTCCGAGTTATTTATTAATTAGGAGAAAATAAATACATATAATAATATAGATATATATATATATATATATATATATATATATATATATATATATATATATATATATACAGGTGAGAAAGTTATGTGTGTGTGTGAGTGTGTGTGAGTGTGTGTGAGTGTGTGTGTGTGTGTGTGTGTGTGTGTGTGTGTGTGTGTGTGTGTGTGTGTGTGAGTATGCTGTTGATGTGTTGGTACCACATCTATTGTTAGGGTAGAAAGAGTGGGATTGATTCCCATAGTCTCTACAGTCCAACTTTCTTGTTTCAAGGCAGTGCCCCAGCATGGCCACAATCAAATGACTGAAACAAGTGAAAGGTAATGGTTACATATATGCCACAGAACCGCTCAAGATTTAGACCCCAATATTTAAGCATTATCCAAGCCTCATAAGGTTACCTATGAAAAGAAAACTAAACTAATTCCAAAGTACGTGATCCCCACAAACTATGACTCCACAAACATTTTCCACTTAACAAAAATGAAGCACAATGAGACTAAGATATAAGAGATTCACAATTGAGCATAACATATGTGTATTCCCATCATCAGCTGTCTAAGCGGATATCACTATGGTTTCGACACTTGAGCAGTAACATTCAATCTGGCTGTGTCCACGGTGTTAAGAATATAAATGCTGCTTGGGAATCCACCAAATTGTTACTGCAAGTAACTACATCAGACTAAAGAAATAGTGACAACATGTAGCTACAAAATAGTACAAAGAACTAATTCCAGTAAGGACATATATCATCATCATAATCATCATCATCATCATCATCATCATCATCATCATCTTCATCATGATCATGTACGCCATTACCAACATCATCATCATCTTCACCATCACTACAATTGCCACCACCACTATCATCATCATCATCATCATCATCATCATCATCATATATGCCATTACCAACATCATCATCTTCACCATCACTACAATTGCCACAACTACCACCACCACCACCACCACCACCACCACCACCATCATCATCATCATCATCATCATCATCATCATCATCATGTATACCATTACCAACATCATCATCATCATCATCATCTTCACCATCACTACAATTGCCACTGCTGCCGCCACCACCATCACCACCACCACCACCACTACCCTCATCATCATCATCACCTTATTGTCCATTTTCCATGCTAGCATGGGTTGGACAGTTTGACAGAAACTGGCCAGCCAGAGAGTTGCACAGCTTCAATTGGTTTCTATGGTTGGATGCCCTTCCTAACACCAACCACTTTACAGAGTGTACTGGGTGCTTTATACATGGCACCAACACAGGTGAATTTTATTTGGCACCGGCATGGTGCATCTTACATGACACTAGTTCAGGCGCATTTTACAATGGCTTGCTTCAGTTTCAGTTTACCATATCCAGTCATGAGGTAATTTTGCTTGGCCCAGGGCCATAGTAGAAAACACATGTCCAGTGAAATTGAACCCAAGACCACATAACTGCAAGACAATCTTCTTAACCACATAGCCACACCTGAACAAACAACAAATAATTTTTTTTTTTTTTTAATTATAAATATTTAGTCCTGGTATGTGATTGAAACTTCTATTAATTATAATTTTTAGTTAATTAAAGAGGCTAAAGTTGAGTCTTTGGCTCATTAATGTGTCGGTTTTATCTGATAACAATTTTAGTGTTGATATAAGCAAGACAAACTTTTCAGAATTCTTTGCAATTTATAACCTTGTAATTGTTTCATTTCTGACTAAATGCTATTAATTAATCTTGTATAAGCTCATCCATTATAAAATTGTCTAATTAACTCATATGTTAATAATTAAGTAATTAAATTATTACTAGTTATTGTTCAGGAAAGAGAAGAGAAAAAAAACGAAAACGAAAATGTTGAACAGAAAGAAAATAAATGAACAATCACCATCATTATTGTTATTGATATGGTAATGTGGTTGTAGTGATAGTGGTGGTGGTGGTGGTGGTGGTGGTGGTGGTGGTGGTGGTGGTGGTGGGGTTGAGGTGGTGGTTGAGGTGATGGTTGAGGTGGTGGTTGAGGTGGTGGTGGTGGTGGTGGTGGTGGTGGTGGTGGTGGTGGTGGTGATGGTGATAATGGTGATGTTGGTGGTAGTGGTGATGGTGGTAGTGGTGGTGGTGGTGATGATGGTAATGTTTGTGGTGATGGTGGTGGTGGTAGTGGTAGAGCCTGCAGCTGCAGCAGTGAGGTGTGTGCTGTTGTTGCTGCTCATAATGATGATAGTGGTGATGGTGGTAATGGTGAAGGAGGACTGCTTGGGAGACAATGCTTACAGTGGCGGTAGTGGTGGTGGTGGTAGTGGTGGTGGTGGTAGGTGGTTTTGAAAGTGAATGAAGGTGATAGTAAAAATGTTGCTGTTGTTGGTGGTGATAGTTTTAGTGGCGGCGGTGATGGTAGTGATGGTGCTAGTGGTGGTGATGATGGTAGTAGTGGTGGTTACAGCGGTGGCGGCGGTGGTGCTGGTGCTGATGCTGCCGCTGCTGCTGCTGCTGCTGCTACTGCTGCTGCTGATGATGATGATTGTTGTGATGCACAGATGGCTACTTTAATCTAACTCTGCTACTGTAGCACATAACAAATTTTTATTCAGCCAGGTGGGTAATCAAAGTGCAAGTGATTGTTCAATCACTGTGTTTTTCTATGTCAGTAGCAATGGATTTGGTCTTAGCATATGGTTTGCAGTCAGTACTGACATGGTACTGACGAAGTGCAATGAAGCAGAAATGCATTTCTAACATTCTTACCACAGCTGCCAGATGATTTTCATCTGCTACTGGTATATTTGTGGATTTTAACACAGCACGTCCAGAAGAGATATTATCTCTGGGCGAATACCACAGTAAATTTGTGTGTGTGTGTGTGTGTGTGTGTGTGTGTGTCTGTATCTTGACATCATGTGATACTTGTAAATTAGAGTCTGTCATTCAAGAGTTGCCATTCATTGCTGCAGAGACACTGGAGATATTATTACCTTGCTTGGAAACAAGTGTGGGTTGCCTCAGACTACTTTGTTTGACCCATGCAGGCATGAAAAAGTGAATGTTAAAATGATGATGATGATGATGATGATGATGATGTTGATTACAGCGTAATTATATACAATGATCTTTTTAACGAGCATACTTTCAGTTCCTTTAGCAAACATTCTCGCCAGTCAAGCAAACTCTAAAAGATCATTTAATTAGCTTGAAACAAGCTTGGCCATCTTTTCTGTTGCTTCCATAGTGACTTCTTATCTTCAGAGCTGGCTGGTCCTGAATCAGGTCTATTCAGGCACTCCCAATCCATTCACCTCTTCTTCTTTCATTACCTATACTGTGTCCAACACCCTCAACCCATATAATGACCTATACACTGAAGTAACATAGCTAGTGAACCCACCCAACCCATCTTCCAATGCCAGTACAGCTGATACAGGCTTATATTGCAGACCCAAAATTGCCCATCCACCATAAAAGCTTCACTCCAGATGGACTACCCACTCGCCCCCACCTCTAGCTATGCTCCTGAGATGCTGAGTTCTTTCTCTTCAAAACATCATCCCTCTGGAATTCCCACCATCATCCACATATTTCTGTAGCTGTCAGGTCACTACTGCTCAAAAGGGACTTTAAGGCTATATCTTCCCATATAATCAGTGGTGACTTGGTCAGTGAATCCTCTGTGATGGTCGACAGTCGATGGCAAGATGATCTGCTATGGATCACACTATCCCAAACTGTGTATGCATGTGACCAAGGACCACATGTGAACTTTATTCCCATTGGGACTCTGAACATGAACTCTACACCTCAACAATAAATGATGACTATGGCTATGGTATCTGCACTGTATCTGCTCACTCAGTGGATCATTTGTCAAATTTGCATGCTGGATATTTGGCCACCAGGCAGAAGCATTACCTTGCTGGCTGGGACGTTAGGGTTGGCCGTTGGATGTGGCCAGCATTCATGAGGGACACAGTGAATTCATTGGTCAGAGCCATGTCTAGTAAGTTCACTGTTATCAATTCCCCACCATCATCAATTCACCATTACTTTTTTAAATAAAATAGTTTTTTAACTATTAATGGTGAGATACTATAGGTATATTTTCTTGGTAAACTTTTTTCACGGTGAACTTTCCTCATGGTGAACTTTCTTCATGGTGAATTGATGGTGTTGAACTTACCTGTAATTAGTCAGAGCTGGCTCAACCCGCTCCAGGTGAATGCCACCACAAGCACAAATAAGTAGAGTAAGAGGGACTTTAAATGCATCAATCTCACCAGTTTTAGGTGTCCTATGAAGGCAGTGGACACAGGCTCTTC
>NC_142938.1:62876930-62889430 GCF_046866305.1 Octopus bimaculoides | reverse complement strand
GATCGCGCACAAATGGTGCTTTTTATGTGCCACCAGCATGGAAGCGAGGCCGCTACTCTGGCAGTGATCCCGCTTGGATGGTACTCTTAGCGCTCCACTGGCACGGGTGCCAGTCATTGAATTTGGTTCAGTTTTGATAGATCTCACTTGCCCCAACATATCTTCGCAAGCTGAGTTTAGTGTCCAATGAAGGAAGGTTGGCATGGGTACCAGTCATCGAATTTGGTTCAATTTTGATTTTGATATATATATATATATATATATATATGTGTATATATATGTATATATATATAGGAAGTCTAATCAATAAATATCTGGACTGTTGCCACAGTAACAAAGTAAAGCATGCAGAGTGAAGCTGCTTGGCAAAGATTGACCTTAAACTCTGCTGTGCATGTGCACTAACTTTTAATGTTCTAGCTCACTTCCACTGTTTGCAGCAGTGCTTGGAGGGAAGGTGTGTAGCATGGGATCCTTGCATTGACCATGACAGAGAAAGTTGTCATGGCGATACCTTCTCAGGGGCCCACACAAAGTTGCAGAAAGTGTATGGAGAGGAGTGTATGAGCTGCTCACAAGTGTAAGAGTGGTTCAGATGTTTCCAAGATGGCCAAAAAAATGCTGATAGTGACGAACATTCTGGGAGACCCACAACCAGCAGAACTGAGAAAAACATTGCAGATGTGAGGAGAAATCATCGAATCACTATCCGTGAGTTATCAGAGGATGTGCAGATTAGTTACAGTTCAGTTCAGTCCATTATCACTGAAGATTTGGGTATGAGACACGTGTCTGCCAAGTTTGTGCCAAACTGCTTTCAGCAGACCAAAATGACACTCAGGTTTCAGTTGCACAAGATCTCCTTGATTGTGTTGAGAACGATGAAAACTTTTTGAAAGCTTTTCATAGGCCTCTGTGCAGGTTTTGCCAAACTTTTGGAGAAATTTGATGCAGATGATTCTCAGCTCAACTTTCTCTGTAATGGTCAATGCAACGATCACACGCTACACCCCTTCCTTCCAAGCACTGCTGTAAACTGCAGAAGTGAGCTACAATGTTAAAACTTAGTGCACATGCACAACAGAGCTCAAGGTCAATCTTTGCCAAGCAGCTTCACTCTGCATGCTATAGCTTCATTACTATGCCAACAGTCTGGATACTTATTGTGTGTGTGTGTGTGTGTGTGTGTGTGTGTGTGTGTGTGTGTGTGTGTCTGTTCCCCCATTGCCACTTGACAGCCAATGTTGGTGTTTTTACATCCCTGTAACTTAGCAATTCAGTAAAAGAGACTGATAGAATAAGTACTAGGCTTAAGAAATAAGTCCTAGATTCAATTTGTTCAAATTAAAAAATAACCCTTCAAGGCAGTATTCCAGCATGGCCTCAGTTAAATGACTGAAACAAGTAAAAAAATAAAAGAATATTATATATATATGTATATATATATATATATATATATATATATATATATATATATATATGTATGTATGCATATATATATGTATATATATGTATATGTATATATATCTAAATATATATAAATATATATATATATATATATATATATATATATATATAGATCATCATCATCATCATCATCGTTTAACGTCCGCTTTCCATGCTAGCATGGGTTGGACGATTTGACTGAGGACTGGTGCAACCGGATGGCTACACCAGGCTCCAATCTAATTTGGCAGAGTTTCTACAGCTGGATGCCCTTCCTAACGCCAACCACTCAGAGAGTGTAGTGGGTGCTTTTACGTGTCACCCGCACGAAAACGGCCACGCTCAAAATGGTGTCTTTTATGTGCCACCCGCACAAGAGCCAGTCCAGGGGCACTGGCAACGATCTCGCTCGAAAACCCTACAAGGCCAGTCAGGCGGTACTGGCAACAGTCACGCTCAGGATGGTACATCTTATGTGCCACCCGCACAAGAGCCAGTCCAGGGGCACTGGCAACGATCTCACTTGGCTTGCCGGGTCTTCTCACGCACAGCACATTTCCAAAGGTCTCGGTCAGTAGTCATCGCCTCAGTGAGACCCAATGTTCGAAGGTCTTGCCTCACCACCTCAGCCCAGGTCTTCCTGGGCCTATATATATATATATATATATATATATATATATATATATATATATCTGGCAGTGTTGGCTACAGCCTAGTCACCTGTATTACGAACCAGGTGATACACGAAGGAGTCATACCCAATGACTGGTGTAGCAGCACCATAGTCAACTGCTACAAAGGTAAAGGTGACGCTTTAGATACAAATAATTACAGAGGCATCAAGCTGTTAGATCAGGTTATGAAAGTTACGGAGAAGGTCATAGCCCAACTAATTAGGGAGCGAATCAATTTAGATGAGATGCAGTTTGGGTTCGTGCCAGGTAAAAGCACCACTGATGCCATATTTCTAGTGAGACAGCTGCAGGAGAAATATCTAGCCAAGGATAAACCTCTGTATCTGGCCTTCGTTGACATGGAGAAAGCCTTTGACAGGGTCCCCCGATCCCTTATCTGGTGGTCAATGAGGAAACTTGGGATAGAAGAATGGTTAGTGAGAGCTGTGCGAGCCATGAACAGAGATGCTGTCAGTAAGGTGAGGGTTGGAAATGAGTACAGTAATGGATTCCGGGTAGAGGTAGGGGTCCACCAAAGTTCCGTCCTCAGCCCCCTCCTATTTATCATAGTCCTCCAGGTGATCACAGAGGAATTCAAGACAGGTTGCCCCTGGGAGCTCCTCTATGCTGATGACCTTGCACTAATTGCGGAGTCACTATCAGAACTAGAGAAGTTTCAGGTGTGGAAGCAAGGACTAGAATCGAAGGGCCTTAGAGTCAACCTAGCAAAAACCAAAATCCTAATAAGTAGGAAGGTAGATAAAACACAAACACCTTCAGGTAGATGGCCCGGCTCAGTATGCAGAAAAGGAGTAGGTAGTAACTCTATAAGATGTACCCGGTGCAAGCTATGGACACATAAGAGGTGCAGCAATATCAAAGGCAGATTAACTACGAAGTTAGTTTTTGTATGTGGCAGATGTTCAGGTGCAATAAACACTGTAAACAAACAGGAAACAACTTCTATCTCATTCCAGGGAGAAAAACTAGAGGTAGTCGATAGCTTCCGCTATCTGGGTGACCAAGTTAGTAGTGGGGGTGGGTGCGCTGAAAGTGTAGCTGCTAGAATAAGAATAGCCTGGGCAAAGTTTAGAGAGCTCTTACCTCTGCTGGCGACAAAGGGATTCTCACTCAGAGTAAAAGGCAGACTGTATGATGCATGTGTACGAACAGCCATGCTACATGGTAGTGAAACATGGGCTGTGACTGCTGAGGACATGCGTAAGCTCGCAAGGAATGAAGCCAGTATGCTCCGCTGGATGTGTAATGTCAATGTGCATACCCGTCAGAGTGTAAGTATCTTGAGAGAAAAGCTGAACATAAGAAGCATCAGTAGTGGTGTGCAAGAGAGATGATTGCGCTGGTTTGGACATGTGGTGAGAATGAATGAGGATAGCTGCGTGAAAAAGTGCCACTCCCTAACAGTTGAGGGAACCCGTGGAAGAGGTAGGCCCAGGAAGACCTGGGCTGAGGTGGTGAGGCAAGACCTTCGTACATTGGGCCTCACCGAGGCGATGACTACTGACCGAGACCTTTGGAAATGTGCTGTGCGTGAGAAGACCCGGCAAGCCAAGTGAGATCGTTGCCAGTGCCCCTGGACTGGCTCTTGTGCGGGTGGCACATAAGATGTACCATCTTGAGCGTGACCGTTGCCAGTACCGCCTGACTGGCCTTGTAGGGTTTTCGAGCGAGATCGTTGCCAGTGCCCCTGGACTGGCTCTTGTGCGGGTGGCACATAAAAGACACCATTTTGAGCGTGGCCGTTTTCGTGCGGGTGACATGTAAAAGCACCCACTACACTCTCTGAGTGGTTGGCGTTAGGAAGGGCATCCAGCTGTAGAAACTCTGCCAAATTAGATTGGAGCCTGGTGTAGCCATCCGGTTGCACCAGTCCTCAGTCAAATCGTCCAACCCATGCTAGCATGGAAAGCGGACGTTAAACGATGATGATGATGATGATGATCTATATATATATATATATATATATATATATATATATATATATATATATATATATATATATATATATATATATATATATATACATATTTGTATTGCAAGATTTTTTATATGAAATCGTGTGTTGAAACAGATGTTGTACTTGGGGGTGGTCATATTGCCAGTTTAGCCAATAACAACACACGCACTGTATATTTGGTGTTAATTTGCTTCAGCTTTATATTACATTAATCTTAATCTTATTTCGGCCAGAGTTCTTTCGTCACACTTCTGTGACATATATATATATATATATATATATATATATATATATATCTGAGTGGTTGGCGTTAGGAAGGGCATCCAGCTGTAGAAACTCTGCCAAATTTAGATTGGAGCCTGGTGTTGCCATCCGGTTTCACCAGTCCTCAGTCAAATCGTCCAACCCATGCTAGCATGGAAAGCGGACGTTAAATAATGATGATGATGATGATGATGAAGTCCTTCCTCCCCTACAACCTATCCATGCTCACCACTGCTGTTTCACCTTCTACACCATTCTCCTTCTACACCATTCTCCTTCTACACCATTTTCCACTTCCCTACCTGTCATTTAATACTGCTCCCCCTAGTTCAGGGAGTCTTTTGCTGTACTTTCAGTCACTAGACTGCGGCCATACTGGAGTACCATCTTGAAAAGTTTTAGTCCAATGAATTAACCCTCATACATTTTTTAAGCCTGATACTTATTCTATCAGTTTCTTTAGCCAAACCACTAAGTTATGAGGACATAACCACACGAATAAGGGTTGTCAAGCAGTGGTAGGTGGGGACAAACACAGACACAAAGACACACATACACACACACACACACACAGAGATAAATGGATGGATAGATAGATAGATAGATAGATAGATAGATAGATAGATAGATAGATAGATAGATAGGTAGATAGATAGATAAATAGATAGATAGATAGATAGATAGATAGATAGATAGATAGACAGACAGACAAACAGAAACAGACAGACAGATAGATAGATAGATAGATAGACAGACAGACAGACAGACAGATCGATAGATATAGAGACTTATATATATATATATATATATATATATATATATATATATATACAGGAGGCACCTGAAAGTTGTTGAATAACTGAGGTTTTCATAATGTAAAACAGATTAATTATAATTATTGCTGTGAATAAATATGTATATCAGCCTATTTTCTGGCAAAAGTGAGGAATCCTACAATGGACTGGCGTCCCATCCAGGTGGAGAATTTATATGCCATGGAAATTGAGAAACTGGCCCTTATGATAATTCAGTTCTATATTTAAGAGATGAAGAATTATGTACATTATTTACATTATTTACAATTGATGGATATTTGTCCTCATCCTGTTTGTCCTCATCCTGTTTGTTGTTAACAGCCTTCATCGGGTGTCTTGGAGAAATTTTGAACCTGGGTTCTCATTCCTAAGGTATTTTTCAATGTTGTTGTTGTTATTATTATTATTATTATTATAATTATTATTCATGTTACTGCCTGGAATCGAACTCGGAATCTTGGGGTTAGTAGCCTGTGCTCTTAACCACTACGCCATATGCCCATGGGCTATGGCGTAGCAGTAATAATAATAATAACAACATTGAAAAATACCTTACGAATGAGAACTCAGGTTCAAAATTTCCCCAAGACACCTGAAGAAGGCTGGAGGGTATATCAGCTAAAATGTTGTGTTAACAACAAACAAGAATAGGACAAATATCCATCAATTGTAAATAATGTAAATAATGGCCATTATGAGTCGGTATGACTCGAGAAAGTAATGTTACCTTTGACTTTACATCTAGTTATACTTTACAGTAAGCTGTTGAGTACAACTACATTAGAGTGTTTGGATTCAGAGACAAGAAGAAGAGGTATGGAAGTGGAATCTATTAGAAATAGCAGTCAAATCTACCTCAAATTATACCATATTATTTCAAGTAAGAAAGCACATTTTAGATAATGAATCCTTAAATATAAGTAGCACTCCATTGCTTCCAGCTGATTTGATCAATAGAAATTAACATGCATGTGGCTGAGCACTCCACAGACATGTGTACCCTTAATGTAGTTCTCGGGGAGATTTAGTATGACACAAAGTGTGACAAGGCCAGCCCTTTGAAATACAAGAACTACTCATTTTTGTCATCTGAGTGAACTAAAGCAACATGAAATAAAAGTGTCTTGCTCAAGGACACAATGTATCACCACATTCTAACCGTGAGCTGATTACCCTAACTATTCAGCCACATGCTTCCACCCTTAAATACACATTATGTCTAATGGTCACTGCTGAAAAACTTCATTCATAAGTCTGCTTAATCTGGCCTCATCTCCAGCTAAGCAACAATAAATATTAATCTACTGCTAATAATCCGGTATTATCATATAGTACTGCTAATAATCCAGGTATTATTATTATTTTGTACTGATATACGGAGAAATAAAATGTAAGCATTTTGGGCTCAGATCTTTTTTTTTTTTTCTTGTGAAATGTGTAAAAAGAAAATTACCAAGTAGGCACAAGCATGGTTGTGTGGTTAAGAAGCTTGCTTTGCAACCATGTGGTTTTGGGTTCAGTCCCATGGTGCAGCACCTTGGGCAAGTGTCTTCTGCTATAGCCTCAGGCTGACCAAAGCCTTGTGAGTGGATTTAGTAGACGGAAACTGAAAGAAGCCTGTCATATATATGTATATGTATATATATATATATATGTGTGTGTGTGTTTGTGTGTCTGTGTTTGTCCCCCCAACATCGCTTGACAACCGATGCTGGTGTGTTTACGTTCCCGTAACTTGGCGGTTCGGCAAAAGAGACTAGGCTTACAAAGAATAAGTCCTGGGGTCGATTTGCTCGACTAAAGGCAGTGCTCCAGCATGTTGCAAAAACATAAGTGAGACTAGTTTCTTCAGAGTGTTGTGATTTTCGTTATATAACACTGCATTTCACTTATATAAATAATATGAAACTATCAAAATCAGAGTGACAGAGGTAACCAAGAAAACTGCTATGCAAACTGTGGTGCTAGTGACATTAGTAGGTAATCTGTAAACTGATTAGTTACTAAGCTATACATGCACCAAAATATAGTACTTCAATACACTTTGGTAGTAAAGAAATAAGATGTTAACATTGGTATACTATACTGTTTTGTTAAACACAGTTTGTGTGCAAATCAATATGTTTCAAACTAAAGAATTCTTACAACTTGTTTAACAAAAGAACAATTGTTCTGTCATAAATAAAATTTTTCTTGAAAAGATGGTCTGAAGATTCAGCTAGAAACAACAACAATAGCAACAAAACCAACATCTTTGCTTTAACAAGATGAAATTAGAAACTGTAGATAATAGATTTATTTAGGTTTTTTTTCTTTTTCTTTTTCTTTTTTTTTTTTTGTTGAAATCTCTAAGTTTCTCTATGGCTATGAGCTTGTTTCTTTCAAGTTGTGCTTATTGTTTTATGTGTTTGTGTTCTGTTCCTATACAAGACATATTAACACAGCTTACCTCAGTCACCTTGACTGACAATATTCATTTGATTGATTTAGCAAGTTTGATTGCTAAAGGATCGAATAGGGGTGGTGAGTGTTGATAGAAATGTTGAAGCACTGTATTATTCTTTTATCTTTAATCTTTTACTTGTTTCAGCCATTAGACTACAGTCATGCTGGGGCACCATACCTGAAGACAAATCATTCCCTGTACTTATTTTTAAGTCAGGTATTCATTCTATCAATATCTTTTACTGAACTGCTAAGTAACAGAGCCATAAGCAAGCCAACACCAGTTGTCAAGCAATGATAGTGGCAGAGCACAAACACAAACACGCACACACACACACACACACACACACACACACACACACACACATATGCATGTATGTATGTATGTATGTATGTATGTATGCATGCATGCATGCATGCATGTATATATGTATGTATGTATGTATGTATGCATGTTTGTATGTATGCATGTTTGTATGTATGTATGTATGTATGTATGTATGTATGCATGTTTGTATATATGTATGTATGTATGTATGTATGCATGCATGCATGTATATATGTATGTATGTATGTATGTATGTATGTATGCATGTATGCATGTTTGTATGTATGTATGTATGTATGTATGTATGTATGTATGTATGCATGTTTGTATGTATGTATGTATGTATGCATGTTTGTATGTATGTATGTATGTATGTATGCATGCATGCATGTATATATGTATGTATGTATGTATGTATGCATGTTTGTATGTATGTATGTATGTATGTATGCATGCATGCTTGAATGTTTGAATGTATGTATGTATGTATGTACGTATTTATACAAATTTGTTACCAGTTCAAATATACTTCAGGAGTATTCGAACTTGTTAAAAAGTCATTGAGAAAACTTCTCACTACAGTTCTATATTTAAGAGATGAGGAATTAGGGACATTATTTACATCATTTACATTATTTACATTTGACGGATATTTTTCCTCATCTTGTTTGATTCTAACACAACGTTTCAGCTGATATACCCGCCAGTCTTCATCGGGTGTCTGTGGGATGAAGTTACAATAATAGACAGAGAACACCACTGGAAAATACGAAAACTAAAAGAAACAGCACATATGCTAGGACACAACAACCTCCTAAGCAGATCGAGTGCAGATATGAATAGCAGATGGGAACCAGTATTAAGGAAGGATAGGAAAATATTAGATTTATAAGCCCTAACATTCACTCCATAATTACCCGCAGGCATATGGCGTAGTGGTTCAGATTCCGAGTTCGATTCCAGGCAGTGACCTGAATAATAATGATGATGATGATGATGATGATGATGATGATGATGATGATGATGATGATGATTATGATGATGATGATGATGATGATGATGATGACGACGACGACATCGAAAAAGACCTTAGGAATGAGAACCCAGGTTCAAAATTTCCCCAAGACACCTGATGAAGGCTGGAGGGTATAACAGCTGAAACGTTGTGTTAATAACAAAGAAGATGAGGACAAATATCCGTCAAATGTAAATAATGTAAATAATGTAAACAATGTATAAAAACTTCTCACTGTAGACAAATAGGAGTAAACACACCAAGTCAGTCCACAACATCACCCACCTAACCAGAGTGGTGGATGCATGCATTTTGGAGTGGTTATCACTTCTTCAGCACCAGAGACTGGAAAAGTAGATGCTACAAACTGACACAAGAGACAGGTTCCTCTTATTATATTCTCGTCATCACTAATTGGTGCACTGGTTGCACTAATTGGTAGCTCTCCATAAATAAAATATGCAATAAAAATGCTAAGCAATGATGTGTATGACTACAAACTTGTTAACAGTTGAAGTATGCTTCAGGCATATTCAAACCTATAAGGAAGCTATTCACTGTATTTTGAAATGACAAAAGACACAGGTCATTCTTATATTCCCATCTTTGTACTATAACAGATTGCACTAATCAGCAGCTCACCATGTATGCATATGTGCGTATGTGTATATGCATATATATGTATGTGTGTGTGTGTGTGTGTGTGTGTGTGTGTGTGTGTGTGTGTGTTTGTATGTGTGTGCATGTGTGGTAAGAAGCTTGCTTCCAGGTTCAGTCCCACTGTGTGGCACCTTGGGCAAGTGTCTTCTACTACAGCCTCAGGCCCACCAAAGCCTTGTTAGTGGAGTTCGTAGATGGAAATTGAAAGAAGTCTGTTATATATGTATGTGTGTGTATATATATATATATATATGTAACATATATTTATTTATATGAAGGGCATTACTACACATAAATGCCTCATGCTATGAGGGACTCTTAAAGTCAAAACTACCACAATAAATTTATTATGGTAGTTTTGACTTAAGGAGTCCCTCATAGCATTTATGTGTAGGAATGCCTTTCATATAAATAAATATATTTAAAGGGAATAATTATATTTCCCTTATGAGGTTTTTTCATACTGATTACTTGATAAATTCTTATAAAGATTTTATCCTATTTTTAAATTCATATAATATATATGTATGTCTTTGTGTCTGTGTTTGTTGTATATATATATGTGTATGTGCGTGCGTGTGTGTGTGTGTCTGTGTTTCCCCCACCACCACCAACATCGCTTGAAAATTGATGTTGGTGTGTTTGCATCCCTGTAACTTAACAGATAGGCAAAAAAGACTGATAGTGCTAGGTTTACAAAGAATAAGTCCTGGGGTCGATTCGTTCGACTAAAGGTGGTGCTCCAGCATGGCCGCAGTCAAATGACTGAAACAAGTAAAAGAATAAAATACTATATATATATATATATATATATATATATATATCATGGGAGCAATGACAAATGACAATATGCTGTGGTTGAGAAGAAGATCCATCAAGCCAAGTGAAACCATAGTCCTGGCAAATATTGGTGTCACGCAACTGGCACCCATGCCAGTGGCATGTTAAAGCACCCATTACACTCTCAGAGTGGTTGGCATTAGGAAGGGCATTCAACCGTAGAAATCATGCCAAATCATACTGGAATCTGGTGCAGCCCCTCAGCTGACCAACCCTGGTCAAACAAGCCACCCCAAGCTTGTATGGACAACAGACATTAAATGATGATGCTGATGATGATGATGATGATGATGATGACGATAATGATGATGATGATGACATATACATATGTGTGTATGTATTCACACACAACAGGCTTCCATACAGATTCTGTCTACCAAATATACTCGTAAGGCCCACTTGCTCAGGATGCTGCACCATGGAACTGAACCTAAAACTATGTGAGACTGCAAAGCGAGCTTCTTAACCACACAGCCACACCCTCACCTATTATCTTTAAATATTTCCTTAGTGTTTAATGTATACCAAACTGAAGTCTTCAGAGGGTCAAGTTCACTTCACATCCCTTCAAAGTCTGCAAGTTGTTGCTATGAACTAAAGGTAATTCAATCAATTACACCTGTCCATTGCAGCATAGAATCAGCAGCATAAGAAAATCTTATAGCCATATCTTCCAACATACCCTCTCTCTCTCACACACACACACACACACACACATCCTCTCTAATTCTCTCTCTTTTTCTTTCTCTTTCTCCCTCTCTCTTTTTCTCACTCTCTCTTTTTCTCTTTCTTTCTCTTTCTCTCTCATTCTCTCTCTCGTTCTCACTCTCTCTCTCCCTCTCTCACATCTCTCATTCTCTGTCACTTTTTCTCTCTCTTTCTCTCTCTCTCTCACACACATCCTTTCTCATTCTCTCTCTCTTTCTCTCTCTCTCCTTCTTTCTCTCTCTCTCATCTTTCTCTCTCTCTCATCTTTCTCTCTCTCATACTTTCTCTCTTTCTCTCTTTCTCTTTTTCTCTCTCTCTCTCATACACACACATATCCTCTCTCATTCCCTCTCTCATTCTCTCTCTCTCTATCTATCTATCTTTCTCTCTCTCTCCCTCTTTCTCACTCTCTCATTCTCTCTCTTTCTCTCTCTCTCTCTCACACACACACACACACACACACTTGCACATACACATACACACACACACACACACACACTTGCACATACACATACACACACACACACACTTGCACATACACATACACACACACACACACACACACACACACACGCACACACATACACACATAATTATTACATATCATTATTTAAAAACATTAAACAAAACTTGACTTAAAAAGGATTTAGATAATCCTATCAGGGGGTGCTATTAAGTTAGACATGGCCTGGACCAATCTTTGGTCGAAACATATCTAAGTTTTTGTCTAAGTTTTATCTGCTAATGTATTCAAATTCCACAGAACAATGACTAAACCACTAACCCATACCAGCATCCTACCGTGCCATGTGCAGTACTCAATACAAGGGATTGATGTTGTTGAATATATTATACCACTAACTGCTGCCAAAATGGCAACAGCATCCTGTCAATATCATGTCCAAGCACATGGGCCTGAAAATAAAGAAAATAGCTGATGTTGTTTTCATAGCATTATTACCATGGGGCCTGAGTTGACCAATAGAGGCCCAACACCTAGAAGCCTTTTTGAATTTATTTCAATTCTCTCAATCTT
This sequence comes from Octopus bimaculoides, assembly GCF_046866305.1. NCBI lineage: Eukaryota > Metazoa > Mollusca > Cephalopoda > Octopoda > Octopodidae > Octopus > Octopus bimaculoides. Next base: position 62,877,221 of record NC_142938.1, on the reverse strand, counting down.
CCCCTAACATCTGATGGGATGGGTTAGACCTACGTACCCAACAAAATTTCAAGTCAGTGGTACTAAGACAAACTGTTATTAAGAATATATGTAACTCTTACCAAATGTATTCAAGACTACTTTGTTTTCTTTGTCAACACGCTTGTGTATACACACACACAAACACATACACACACGCTCGTGTATACACACACATGCACACACACACGCACACATAATTATTACATGATATCGTTATTTAAAAATCAATTTAAGTCCATGTACATTTTAAAATACAGTTTGAGGCAAAGA
>NC_142938.1:62856930-62871930 GCF_046866305.1 Octopus bimaculoides | reverse complement strand
ACAGAAAACTACCAGCAATGCAAAAAGGGACGGTCAAGAAACTTTTATATATTTCAAGCACAAAGGCCCATCATTTGAAGTGAATGGCTTAGATGATTGCCAACACACACATACACATACACACACATACACAGTTACACACTTACACACACACACGCACACACACAAATATGTATGCGTAAACGTATTTATATATATATATATATATGTATGTATGTGTGTATATGTTTGTGTGTCTGTGTTTGTGTGTCATTGCTTGACAACCGATGCTGGTTCAGCAAGAGAGACCGATAGAATAAGTACTAGGCTTACAAAGACTAAGTCCTGGGGTCGATTTGCTCGACTAATGGCGGTGCTCCAGCATGGCCGCAGTCAAATGACTGAAACAAATAAAAGAATAAAAGAAAAAGAAAAAGATATGTGTGTGTGTGTGTGTGTGTGTGTGTGTGTGTGTGTGTACATATATATCTGTATGAATATTCATCTTTCACTTGAATTGAACCCAGTACAGTAATCCTTTGCCATATCACAGTTCACCTATTGCAGTTCACCTATTGCAGTTCACCTATCAAGGTTTATCATTTAAGCTGACGTCGATACCTTTGTGGTGTTGTTTTGCATTTATAATAAAATAAATATATACAAATTATAAAAATAATTTTTAAAAATACACAGTACAGTAGTGTTTCTCCTTCACGGATTTTCACCTCTCTTGGGAGGTTTTGGAACATACCACCCACAATAGTCGAGAGATTACTGTACTCATTTTTTAAAAACCTGGTACTTATTCTATCAGCCTCTTTTGCCAAACCACTAAGTTATGGGGGCATAAACACACCAACACCTGCTGTCAAGTGGTGGTGGGGGACAAACACAGACACATACAGACACACACACATGCGCACAGACATACACACAAACGCACAAACATATACAATGGGATTCTTTCAGTTTTTGTCTACTGAGGTTATAGTAGAAGGTTATAGTAGAAGACATTTGCTCAAGGTGCCATGCAATGGAACTGAACCTGGAATCATGCAGTTGAGAAGCAGGCATTTTACCATAGAGAGCTACTAACAATGCAAAAAGAGACAGTTAAGAAACCTTTATATATATCTCAAGCACAAATGTCCATCATTTGAAGTGAATGGCTTAAATGGAAGTTTATATATATCTTGCCACAAAGATTGCCAGTGTGTGTGTGTGTGTGTGTGTGTGTGTGTGTGTGTGTGTGTGTGTGTGTGTATGTTGTATGTATAATTGTACACGTGTCTGTGTGCATGTGTGTGCTTGTATGCATATATGTAGTATGTATAATTGTACACATGTGTCTGTGTGGATGTGTGTGTGTGTGTGTATATAGTATGTATAATTGTACACACATGTGTCTGTGCATGTGTGTGTGTGTATGTAGTATGTATAATGGTACACATGTGTCTGTATGCATGTGTGTGTGTGTGTGTGTATGTGTATGTATGTAGTATGTGTAATTGTATGCATGTGTGTGTGCATGTGTGTGTGTGTATGTGTATGTATGTATGTAGTATGTGTCTGTGTACGTGTGTGTGTGCATGTGTGCAGGTGTGAGTGTACATGTGTGTGTATGTAGTATGTATACTTGTACGCGCGCGTGTGTGTGTGTGTGTGTGTGTGTGTGTGTGTGTGTGTGTGTAATTGCATGTGTTTTGATTGGTATTAACAGACAAGAGAGAAGTTTTAATTTTCGCTTAAATGTCTGAAAAAAATATTCTTAGCATTTTTAAGCAAACCTTTATGAATCCTGGAATTTGTGCTTTTGTGATCATGCTCATGCTGTAGTCTGTGATTTTGTCATGGACAGGGGCAAAAAGCAAGATTGAAATTTTGCATTAAACTTGGGAAGTCTGCTAGTGAGACATTGAGCATGTTTTGGCAAGCTTACAGCAATGAGGCAATGGGTTGTGCATAATATTTTGAGTGGCATGGATGCTTCAAAAGCGAAAGAACATTCCTGGAAGATGATGATACTTGATGATCTAGAAGATCTGCCATGAGTGTCACCCCCAGAAATGTGGTATTGTGCATTGAGAATTCATCCCCCAGGGCCAGACAATCAATCGAGTGTTCTACCGTGATGTTTTGAAACATTTGAGGGAGGACATTTGGATCTGTTGAGTACAAAGAATTGGATTCTTCATGATAACAATGCACCCTGTCACCGAGCTCTCTCCTCACTCGTGAGTTTCTTATCAAAAACAACATGGCATCACTTCTGCACCCATCCTATTCACCAGATTTAGCACCCGCAGACTCCCATCTCTTCCCCAAGATGAAAATGCAGCTCAAAGGCTGCTATTTTAACACCATTATCAAGACCCAGAGCAAATTGCAGAAGATCCTCAACTTGCTTACGGAAAACAACTTCAAGGCCAGATTCCAAAAGTGGCAGGAATGCTAAGAACGGTAAATTGCTGTGCAAGGAGATGATGTTAAAACTTAGGCAAATAAGTTATTTTTTATTAAACATAATTAGTTTTGCTTAGTAAACGTAGCTGGCAGAATTGTTAGCATGCTGGGCAAAATGCTTAGCTGAATTTTGTCCATCTTTACATTCAGAGGCTACCAAGGCCGACTTTGCCTTCCATCCTTTCAGGGTTGATAAAACTAAGTACCAGTTGAGCACTGGGTTGATGCAATTGACTTATCACCCTTTTCAAAACAAATTACTTGCCTTGTGACAAAATTTGAAATCAATCTTATCGTTTATAAGGTGGCAGAATCATGTCACCTTAGCAGACAAATGCTTAACAACAATTCATCTATCTTTACATTCTGGGTTCAAATTCCGCTAGGATCGACTTTACCTTTCATCCCTTCAGGTTTGATCAAATGTGTACCAGTTGAATACAGGGGTCAATTTAATCAGCTTACTCCTTCCTACGAAATTGCCATCCTTGTGCCAAAATTTGAAAGCAATATTTATTATCATTTAATTTATTTATTTAGACATTCATTTCCCTATTTTGTGGGAAGTGGTTATGTCTACTTAAGTACCTGTCTGAAATAGTGAATATTTAAACACAAAGCTGTCCTGTCTGCTTGTCTTCCTTTGTATCAATCAACATTTTGTTTCCACCAACCTTTCAAACTAACTTGTACTATGAGATAAATCCATAGATTTCAGCCATCACTGCATTTGTAAATTAATTAAATTCATTAAATACACATAAACGTCTGTCGTGTTTAAATAACTTCACTGTAGACAGCAAGGAAAGGATCTTTCTCCTAACCCTCTTTTCCTGTCCACAGTGAAGTTATATAAACATGACAGACATTTATAACTGGTTAATGTATCTAATAAATTTAATTAAGTTATAAATGCAATGATGGCTAAAATCCAAGGATTTACCCTCAAAGTTTAGTATGAAAAATAAACTGTAAACATGACAGTAATTTTCTCCAATATTTCTCTCATATATTCAATTGACATTATTCCTCATTTGGAAACTCATGTGTTCATTCAATCTTTTGGAATTCCAACTCTGTTTGATTCGTTTCAAGTTGACCAAGCTTTATGCATGCTAGCAAATTCACTGTTTGCTGCTCTTGTATATCACAACTATCATTCCGATAGGACTGTGAATGAAAATTCATGATTCATGACTGATGATGCTTAACAATGCAGAAACATAGGTGTCCTATGATATTTTAAGATGTCATTCATAGCCCAATGTGCTTTCACACATGTTGTCCCCTGAGATTATTTTCACTTTTTAAGTGGACATGAACGTTCTAAATATCAGTATATCTCATAAGCTGCTCCTCATACATACATACATACATACATACATACATACATACATATATATATATTGACTCAGCTCTATGCAACTTAAAGTTTCATAGGCTTATAAAACAAACATAACTCATCAGGCATCTAGAGAGGGTAGCAGGATATGAGATAAATTCAAGCTGATGTTAAGCCTCTGTTGGTCAACTCAGATCACATAGTGTTATTGGTCAAGAAATGACATCAATTATTTTATTTGTTCTTAAGCCCACATGGTTCGACAGGATGTTTGTAGGCAGCCATTGCTGCATGACCTGAATTGACCGATAGACACCTAACATCTTGAATTTATTTCATACCCTGTTATTCTTTCTTGATGCTTGATGAGTTAGGCTCGTCCTATCAGCCAACAAAACTTTAAGTTGCATAGAGCTGAGTCAATTTGTTATTAAATAATGTGTAACTCCAGCCAAATGTGTCAAGTGCCAGTTTCTTTCATCTACTCACTCACTCATGTGTGTTTGTGTGTGTGTGTGTGTGTGTGTGTATAAATACATGTATGCATATATGTATGTATGCAGACATATGTTCACATATAACCAAATAGATATTGTTGCTATTATGCAAAAGTGCCGTAAGCCCAATATGTTGCTTTTTTAAAAAAACGAAAAAATGGTTTCACCGTTCCATTTCTTTTTATATTTGCAACAGTTTCAGCTTAACAATAATTCTTTGTTGGGTGCATAAAATCATAACTCCATGCATGTATGATATTTTCAGTCAGAGATATTTTTGCAAAACTATCGTATGTGGGGCTTACTACAGTTTATATATATCCCTAGTGGCTTCCTTCCTCTCCCACATCCATGACACTAACCATGCTCTCCATCTCTTCAGCTCTTGATATCAAGAGTCTACATACAGTGAACCCACACAACGAAGGACTTCTAACACTCAGACACTTCCTAGATCTTCGGCCCAACCCCCAACCTGACACTTCCACACTTCTTCATCTGGCCGAACTTGTTCTCTCCCACAACTGCTTCTTGTTCTCCGGGGATTTTTACCAGCAAGTCTCAGGGGTAGCCATGGGAACGAGAATGGCTCCAACTATGTGAACCTGTTCGTTGGCTATGTTAAGGCCCAAATGTTCTTCATGATTCACTGGTCCCACTCCCGAACTATATAGTTGTTATATTGATGACTGTATTGGTGCGACCTCAATCTCCAGCAAACAACTAGACTCCTTCCTCTCTTTTGTTCAATCCTTCCATCCTGCCCTTGAATTCTCCTACACTATTTCCAACACTTCCATCGCATTTCTTGACATTTCAGTCAACAAACAACACCTGTCTGTGTTCGGATTGTCTTTGCACAGGGGCCATTCGGACTTCCACCTTTGCCATGAACAAGAATAATCTTCTCTCTTTGCTCTTTTTCACCACATGCTCAACTCCCCTCCTCTCTTCATCTGACTCCTCTCCTTTTCTCTCTTCATCTAACACCTACTTCCTCTCTTCACTCCTACCCACCTCTCCTCTCCTCTCTTGCTCTAACACCTACTTCCTCTCTTCACTCCTGCCCACCTTCTCTCTTTATTGATACTCTCCACCAACACCCCACGCCCACATACCCCACTCCCACATACCCCACACCTCCACCCCACAGCCATACTTCCATCACACCCCCACATCCCCCACACCACGTCGAAACACTCCCACACCACACCATATTACACCTCCCCACACCATTCCACACACACTAGCACTAACCACTTCCCAGCACCCACACCATACACCATCATCTGCATGCCTACATACCTTCATCTGCACACCTACATACCATCACATCATCTACACACCAACACATTACAGATGCACGCACTTACACACGCACACATCCACATGTTAAAGTCACTAGCCACTACCCACACACACACACACACACACGCATGCACCTTCGTTTTGGGATCACCAATACTTTATCATCTCCCCTTCTTTCTACCTCTCCTGTTAAACCTTTTTGCCAACCAGTCACCATGATTGATCACTAAATCCACAATTTTTTTTATTCTCTCTCTTATTCCTTTCTATTGAAGAGTGTAGGCTCAAAATGTAAAAGACTTTTCCAAGCGTCAAACTAATACACCTGCTTGTTGTTCATACACCTGTCTTCCTCTTTTGTTTTTCTGTAAATTTCAACAACAGGCATAGGAGTGGCTATGTGGTAAGTAACTTGCTTACCAACTACATGGTTCCGGGCTCAGTCCAACTGTGTGGCACCTTGGGCAAATGTCTTCTACTATTGCCTCGGGCTAACCAAAGCCTGGTGAGTGGATTTGGTAGATGGAAACTGAAAGAAGCCCATCGTATATATGTATGTGAGTGTATATGCTTGTGAGTCTGTGTTTGTCCCCCAACATCGCTTGACAATCGATGCTGGTGTGTTTACATCACCATAACTTAGCAGTTTGGCAAAAGGGAGCGATAGAATAAGTACTAGGCTTACAAAGAATAAGTCCTGGGGTCGATTTGCTCGACTAAAGTTGGTACTCCAGCATGGCCACAGTCAAATGACTGAAACAAGTAAAAGAAAAGAATAAAAGAATATATGTAAATATATATATACACACACACACACACACATATGTATGTATATATGTATGTGTGCATGTGTGTATAAATATGTATTTATGTGTGTGTATGTGTATGTATGCATGTATATATATATATATATATACATATGGGACCAACTATCACAATGTGTGCCAGCAAATCCTTTGCAACAAGATGATATATAACCCTTCTCCACCACCTTATCTGGCTATTTGCCAAAACACTATAATCAACTGTTTGACTAGCTTACTATCTATGCCCTGCATAAGTTAAACAACTGGGCCTTTGTCTCCATAAGCCATTTGGTGACTAACCCCATATTTTTATCTACGAACAGGTGTAGGCTGATTCATATTGACAAGTGTCATATCTGACAAAGTGATCTGATCAATCCTGTGGAAGTTACGACTTTTGTCTGTTACCTCTGCTTCAAACCACGCAGATCTACAGCTGAACAGAATAGTCATCTGAGAGGTCATAGGTGGAATGTCTGAAATACTATTGAGAACAGGGAAGCTCAGAGAAGCAATAATCTTCCGTGAAGATGAAACAATCACTGTATGTCTGCATGTGTGTGTGTGTGTGTGTGGAAATATATGTAATGGAAAATATATCTAATTCAATTTCACTTGTTAACCAGTATAAATTGCTCGATTCTGTGACTTTGTAGATTATCACTAAGAAGGAATGAATGAAGAATACACAAAAACTCAAAAACAGAAATGTAAGATTTTAATATCTATTTGTGGTCGCAAAAAAAAAAAGAAAAAGAAAAAATTCAATTTCTATAATATTAATCCTGAACCGAAATTGTAACAAAGTATTTAAAAAGGAAGAAATATCAGATTGAGATTTGAGGTTTTAAATAAATTTATCACTTCAACTGAAATGAAATATAATTAGAACTATTGTTGAAAACCTTGATAAGGAAGCACTTTGTTGGGTTTGTCACATCCTAGAAGTAATGAAGCAGTCATTAGTTGGTATTGTGGCTAAAGTGCAATGCTGCTGCAAAGCGGCATTGTTAAAGAGGGACACCAATGAAAACTCTTTGTCTCCTTATCACTCTACCTTATCATTCAAATGCAGGATTTATCATTCACTGTTACCATCACCTATCACTTTCTCTCTCTCTCTCAATCCTTCTCTGTCTCACTCTCTTTCTTTCTCCTTTCCCATTATTCTCTCTTCCTTTACTACCTCTTCCCCACATTATCACCATTATCACTCTCTCTCTCTCTCTTCCTTTGTTTCTCACTTTCTCGTTTTCTTTCTCTCTCTTTTCTCCCTATTGTATTGTTTTTCTATTTACCCTTTTTACCAGCAGCCCTCATGTAGCTGCCTATCGCTGTTACTTTTCTATTACTACTCTTCTATCACACTACCGCTCCTGTTCCTTCATTTCCATCACCATAATCTCTCTTCTATTATTCACTTTGCCTGATTCTCTCTCTCTCTCTCTCTCTCTCTCTCTCTCTTCACCACTTTTTCTTCTATTCACCATCTTGGTCAGGTTGCAACGAATAAATGAATGGAGACAACTTAGAGTCAAAAGGACTCTTTAATCTCAATGGAAACTAGGCACTCTCCTTGATGCTGTACCACCTTAGCTGGCTAAACTTTCCCTGTATTTCTATACATACTGATCACTTCTATCTCCATCTGTGTATACATTAAATGTATTTACACCACTGAAAAGCATGACGCAGTGCTTTTTGTGGGTTTTTTTGTCTGAGAGAAAACCTCTTCATATACATATTATGTTAAAAACACAATATTTATCAGAATGAGTTGAACATTGTCTTAGCAGTGTCTTAGCATGCAAACAACAGGTGAGTTTCACCCTACCTGGGACTTCTCAATACCATGCACCTGCTTGTCACTTGCCAAGATGAAATTCATGCTTCAATACACAGGAAAGGAAACAGTAAATAATACATTTCCTGGGAAGCTTACCAGACTGTAAAAATCAGATGCACAGCAATGCATTGACTGCAACCATTGGGAGCGAGCCACCTGTGTGCAGAGTTCTTGCTAGTAACTTCTGGTTACTTACACCGACAACCTTTACATTCACTCCATTGCCACAGGGCTTCCCATTTCTCTGAAAAAAATGGCTTGGATGGTAAAGCAGTTGGCACTGTCCCCACACCACTAGACTGTTTTGGGGCCTCCACACTAGGAAACAAATGGTGTACAAGAGTACAGTGAGGAAGGTTGACAGTGGGGCTACCCTACAGTAACAGTTCACTTGCTATTTGATTCCCAACCATTGTCTGATGGTACAGATCTTTCACTTGGCTGCAATAACCTTCAAGCCATTAATCTAGGTCTTCTCCGCCTTGTCGGTTATCTAATGTCCTGTTGTTGACTTCACCGCATCCCTGCTGGGAGTGAGTTTTCATGCATATCAACTTGGTTTCCTCATATATTTCGATGATAAACATTGCAATTAGGTTTATAAAAATTACTTCTGAGGATTATTCCATCTCTTCCTAAAACTCCTCTAAAAGAAATCTTTGTAGAACGGGGATTACAATACTAGTACTGATTATTGGTTTCAAATTCTTGCACAAAGCCAGTAATTTTGGGGGAGGAGATAAAGTTGATTGCATCAACCTCTGTACTCAACTGCGACCCCCAAAAGGATGAAAGGCTTAGTCAATCTTGGCAGAATTTGAACTCAGAACATTGCAGATGAAATGCCACTAAGCATCTTCGCTCATCATGCTAATGACTCTGCCAGCTCGCCACCTGAATGCTAGCACTAATTATTGAATACCTACTTCTTTTAGTATTTCATTGCAGTCTAAGGTGGAAAGCTTGCAGAATCATTAGCATAAGGTGGCGAGATAGCAGAAACATTAGCATACCGGGTGAAATGCTTAGCGGTATTTCGTCTGCCGTTACATTCTGAGTTCAAATTCCACCAAGGTCGACTTTGCCTTTCATCCTTTTGGGGTCGATAAATTAAGTACCAGTTACATACTGGGGTCGATGTAATCGACTTAATCCCTTTGTCTGTCCTTGTTTGTCCCCTCTATGGTTAGCCCCTTGTGGGCAATAAAGAAATAAGAATCATTAGCATGCTGGGCAAAATGCTGAGCAGTATTTCATCCACAACAGCATTTCATTTATCTGAGTTCTAATTTTGACATGGACAACTTTGCCTTTCATACTTTCAGGGTCAATGACATAAATACCAGTTGTGGGGTTGTTGTAATTGACTGACCCCCTTTTCAGGCCTTGTGCTTATAGTAAAAAGGATTATTTTATCGGTCTTAATCTTTCTCTTTTAAATGAACTCATCTGTTTACATGGTCATTTAGTATACTAGAAATAGCAGGGATGATTTAGGCCTCAAAATTAATTTCTTTCTCCAACATAATTATAATCTACATCACCAAAATGTATGAGGAAAGAAAGTCAAGATGTGTGAAATACCTGAACCCACACCAGATCACACACACACACACACACACACACACACACACACACACACACACTTGCCCCTACACTATGTTTTCGCCACAATATTCCAATATATTCATAATGTACACCATCTGAAATGTATTTGTAGAAAATTTCATTAAAAACTATCCAATTTCCAGAAAGTTATGAGGAAACAAAATCCTGAGGGGAACATTCCTGTAGTTACGCTCTAAATTTATTTACCGAGTGAGTGAGTACTATTAGACAAATAAAGGATATAAAGGAAAATTAGACATAACATAGCAGAAAAATTACACGAATTGGGAATCAACTGTGCAAATATCATTTAGCAACTAGCAGAAAACCACACAGAGAGCGGTCTTTCTGCTAGCAGAGATAAAACAGGAAAACATACTCCATCTTCTGAGTTATTTTCTGTCATTATTAATATACATGTAAGTAAACACACAGACACACAAACACATGCATAAGCATGTGTATATACATGTATAAACATATATATATGTATATACACACATACATATATGAATATATATATCAACATCGTCATCATTATCGTTTAACATTCATGTTCCATGCCGGCATGGGCTGGACAATTTTACATACATACTTATACATATTGATATAAACACATATATGTACATATGCACACACATATATACATATATATATGTATATATATATATACGTATATAATGATGATGATTATATATATATATGTATGTATATATATATATATATATATATATATATATATACATAGATATATATATATATTTATATTTACATATATATATATTTACATATATATATATAATATATATATATATATATATATATATATATATATATATATATATATATATATATATATTTATATTTACATATATATATATATATATATATATATATATATATATATATATATATATTTATATTTATATTTACATATATATATATATATATATATATATATATATATATATATATATGCATGCATGTTTGTATGTATGTATATGTGTATATATTTATATTTATATATATATATTTAGATTTTTATATATATATACACACACACACACACATACAAACATTCACATTACACACACATATACATACATACAATATCCAATCCAGTCTCACCTATTAACCAGTACAAACCACTCACTTCTATGAATCTGTTGATTATTTTCATCAAACAGGAATGACTGATGAATACTCTAGAGTAAGAATTTCAAAATATATGTTTGCAGAAAAATTTAATTTCTATAATATCATTCCAAAACCAAACTACTAACAAAGTATTAATATTAGGAAGAGATATTAGATTAAGTTTTAAGGCTTTTAATAAATTTAATTATCTCTTCGACCGAAATATAATTGAAATATTGTAGCAATCTTGTTAAGGAAGTACTTTGTCGATTTAGTCACAGTATGATGTAGGTGTGGTGACATAGCCTTTCATTAAAATTGTGATTAAAGTGGTATATTGCCCACACCACCTTCATCCTCTTTCATCATTCATTACATCCATCTCAAGTACAATCTCTACCAATCTGTCACTCTCTTCCTGCACTCTTAGGAAACTACTCATGCTTTCTTTTCTTCCTAATCAACCATCATATTCTCCCTTGTGTTCCCTTGATAGTGTAGCGGCACAAGCAGTCAGCGCCATATTGGATGAGATCTCACTGGCAGCCATTGCCATTTCCGAGACTGGAGCGAGATCTCACCTGCATCCATTTGCCATGCACAAGATCACAATGAGGCTAGCGATGGCAAACTGGATATAAGGGCCCATCTCTTCTTCACCGCAAGCGCTCGCTGAGCACACATATTCGCTGGCTGGGTCTCCACGCTATTCCTGTCCACACGTCGTATCTCCAGAGGTAATGGGCCCGCATTAACAGAGATACAACGAAACGTACACAGCTTGAAATGGTTTCAAAACGAAAGATGTTCTTCCATCAGGATAATGCTCGGCCACATACAGCAAGAATGATATTCCAAAGGCTGGAGCAGTTTGATTGGGAAACGATGCCCCACCCACCATATTGGCCGAACATTGCCCCATCTGATTATCATTTATTCTGAAGTCTTCAAAATCATTTGGATGAAAAATATATGAATTCTGTAGATGAGGGCAGAACAGTACTGGAGGAGCATTTTTTGTCACGGACAGGCAAGTTTTGGAAGAGGGACCTTGCAAGTCTACCAGACAGATGAAAGAGCATTGTAGAAAATGAAGGAGAGAATATTTTAGATTAAAAACGAACTTTGTTTATCTTCATTTTTAAAAATAAAAGAAATATAAAAAAACCACATTATTTATGGGATGACCCAATAAAAAAAAAACAGAAATGCAATTGGTTTTTGATTGTCTCAATCTCTGTTGTGCCACTGATTTTATGACTGATTGTGCTGAATAAAATGGGTTCAGTGCTGTGCAATGCTTTATCCACTCAACAAATTCATGCACGCACAAGAACTTCTTGGACTAATGAAACATTTGTACGGACTTGCTGTGTTTAGAAGGTGGTCTTACATGGTCATGAATTTACTTCCACCACATTGCCAATGAAAACCACATACAGATGTACAAGGCTACTGATGGATACTGTTAAAGTGGCACACTTCTAAAAGTGGTATCTTACAATGGTACTGATGTACACTGCTCAAGTGGTATGCTCTTAAATATGTACACTTTTTAAGATGTATACAACTTCCTTCCTTTCCTCTCCCACTTCCTGCCATCTTCTCCTACTCTCTGCCTGTCTTCTCTCCACTGTACACAACCACCACCACCACCACCACAACCATAGCCACAACCGTAACCACAACCACCATCACCACCACCACCACCATCATCATCATCATCCTCATTACCATCATTACCATCTTCACTACCTGCTTGTGTATGAGTGTGTAAATATGTGTGTGTGTGTGTGCGTGTGTGTGTGTGTGCGTGTGTGTGTGTGTGTGCGTGTGTATGTGCGTGTGTATGTGTGTGTATACAGCTAAAGTAGGACATTGCTAATGAGGTATATAATTCTGTAAAAGTGAATTCTTAAAGAAACAAATTATTAAAGCGGTATAGGCACAGGCATGGATGTGTCTTTAAGAAGTTCACTTCCCAACCAAGTGGTCCTGTGTTCAGTCCCACTGCATGGTACCTTGGGCAAGTGTCATTTACTATAGCTCTAACTGATCAAATCTTTGTGAGTGGATTTGGTAGACAGAAACTGAAAGGTGCCTGTTGTGTGTGTGTGTGTGTGTGTGTGTGTGTGTGTGTGTGTGTGTGTGTGTGTGTGTGTGTGTGTGTGTGTGTGTGTGTGTGTGTGTGTTTGTATGTGTGTTTGTGTGTGTGTGTGTGTGTGTGTGTGTGTGTGTGTGTAAATGTTTTAAATATTATTTTAAAGACAAAATAATGCAAGTTAAGAAAATTTAATAAAATGGTTGATGGTTAGTACTATTACTTGGTATTTCAATATTCCAGGGTTAGGACCCCTTCTTCAGGAAATCTACAGAGAAAATGATATTGACTTCTCTGTTTTGTAGTGTGTGTGAGTGTGTGTGTGTGTGTGTGGGAAGGGTTGTTTTGCATTGTAGCCAATCAGGTGCATGCAGTTTAGTTCTGTTATTAATTTGCAGGATGTACTTATGAATTAAAATTGCTTCTCTTATCCTCAAGTTCCCAATGTTTCTTTCTGTAGCTTCAATGGAAACCTGGATGTCTTGAGTGTGACGTTTCTGTAGGTGATTTTGGATGAAAGAAGCATTAGCAAAGAAGTGTTCTTTAACCCATATATGAACTTGTTTGATGGTACTTATGATGTAGAAATCATTGCATTTGCTACAAGTGGTTTTAAATGTAAGTGTGTATGTGCTTGAATTCTTATCTTGACATCTGTGATGTCAATAGTTATAAATGAGCATGACCATTATAGAATTTTTCCATAGAAACATGTCTGGCCAGGGAAATATTACTTTGCTTGGAAACAGATGAGGGTTAGCCACAAGAAGAACAGCCAGCAGTGGAAATCCTGCCTCAGCAAATCGTCTGACTCATGCAAGCATGGAAAAGTGGATGTAACAATAGTAATGACGGCAATGATGATGATGATGATGATGATGATGATGATGATGATGATGAAGATGATGCTGATGATGAAGATGATAATGATGAAGATGAGAAGACAATGATGCTGATGACAATGATGATGAAGATGCTGCTGATGATGAAGATGATGCTGATGATGAAAATTATGCTGCTAATGATGATAAGATGATGATGATGATGCTGTGATGATGAAAATTATGCTGTTGATGAAGGATGGTGATGATGAGGAGGAGAGGATGATGATGATGATGATGATGATGAGATGGTGATGATGGAAATGATGATGCTGTACACTGCTGAAGGAGACACATTGTTAAAGAGATACATTGCTCGAAGGAGTGTAATACTGAAGAACACAAGAGGTGCGTAGGTGTTCGTATGTTGCATCTGTAAAACCAATAATAAACTTAACCATAAATAAACAAATCAAATAATATCCCAGTATTGTATTCTATATGACGTTCATGGACAACTAAACTAATTGTTCAAGAATATCACAAATAAGTTAGGATTAATTATTTAATTATAGACATATAACATCATTCTGACATCTAACATATCCAACCACCCATAAATCAGGTGCCACTATTTTTACTATATATGTTTGCTTTATTGATTGCTTCAATATCTTCTCCAGTATCTCAGAAACTGCTGAACTTTAGCTCATACTTTTAAGTGGTTACTAAAAGAGAAAAAAATCTTGCTCTTTTTCTTCTTTGTGCTGCATTTTGTGTGTGTGTGTGTGTGTGCTACATTATTTGAAGTGAACGTGTATAGCTCAGTGGTTAATGTGTTGGGCGTACAACTGTGAGGTTGTGAGTTTGATTCCCAGACCAGGCTGTATGTTGCGTACTTGAGCAAGACACTTTATTTCACATTGCTTCAGTTCACTCAGCTGTAGAGATGAGTTGTGACATCACTGGTGCCAAGCTGTATCAACCTTTACCTTTCGCTTGGTTGTTTTCACAGCTATACCGCATTCAGAATTTAATTTCTTGTCTGTAAAAAACCAATACACTCAGTGTTTATAAAGTTTGTTTATA
>NC_142938.1:62549430-62589430 GCF_046866305.1 Octopus bimaculoides | reverse complement strand
TTAATTGCTTTATCTACCTGGGTACTCTCGATTTAGGAGGGTAGGAGGAAGCAGGATCGTGCATGCATGTATAGAAATGGTCATGGGAGAGGTGTGCTTATAGGTATGGTGATATGGATTGCCTGTAGTTTCTTGGAATATGTATAAGTGTGACGAGGTATGTAAGTATTGGAGTGTAGTGGCATGGGATAGTGGGGGTGTGGGAGGAAGATATGCAGGTGCATAAATCTTGTATGCAAGAGGTAGGTATGGAGGGGACAAGTATGTGCAAGCATGAACATGACACGAGAGTAAGAAGAATGTGTGTGTGTGTGTGTGTGTGTGTGTACTATCGATACATGGAAAACATTTGTGTACATTGTATTGAGTTTAGTCACATTTTTTATTGTTTCTGTGAAATAGAGACATAGTGAAAGTATAGTTCAATTAACTGAATAATCTGTTGACTTTTCCAGAAATTCAGAAATAGCAGCTAATGGCTTTTGTTGTGCATGTCAGAGAGAAAGAGAGAGAGAGAGAGCGAGAGAGAAACTGAGTTCTAGAACGCTGTATGTCCCACCCACACTCAACAAGAAAACTTTTCAAACACTCTACCACAATGAACCAAACTATGTCTCTAGATCCCTTCTTTTCCTCACATTTCTGCTTCATGTACTATGATTACCTCCCACTCCCCAATCATATCCTCTTGACCCAGTGCCACTATATCATTGTTCTGCTTTACAGTCCTCCTAGATGGTTACCCAGAGAGAGGGTACCTTGGGTATTCAGTCTGAGATGTCAATTGACTGTAGGGTAAATCATGCCTTCTGAAATTCACTTCCATTCCTCCTTGACCTGATCCAGTTAGAACTCTCTGCCATTACCTTAAAAGCTCTAGTCCTAACTACACTAGTATCCTACAGTCTGTATCCTAGCAACACTCTTATTTTATGGTCAGTGCTACCATCATCATCATTAAATGTCCATTTTTCCATGTTAGTGTGAGTTGGATAGTTTGACATGAACAAATGAGCCAGAGGGCTGTGCCTAGCTCCAGTGTCTGTTTTGGTATGGTTTCTACAGCTGGATGCCCTTCTTAATGCCAACTACTTCATAAAGTGTACTAAGTGTTTTCAATTTTTTTGGTGGTACCAACACTAGAGAAGTCACCAAATACCTGCAAGAGAAGAATGCCTCATCTGAGTGGGGTACAATATTGAGGGATATGAAAGTGTGATAGAAGGATAAGAGTGAGTGTCTTGCTGAAGAGATGAATGCATGACTTCTCCATCTGGAAAGAGAGAGAGAGAGAAAAGTGAAGTGAAAGCACAAGGTGAATATGCGAGAAAGAGAGAGGATAGTGGATAGGGATAGAAAAGGTGGATAGGTAGGTATATGATGAACTGAAGTGAAATTAATGTCAGAAAGAAATAGAGATGGAGAATGGTTTGGATGTAGTGAATATCAGTTTGGAGAGGAGAAGTGAAGAAAAGGAAATAGGACTGAGTTGGGATTTTATGGTTTTAGCAATGTTAGTGTATTACAATCAATACCTTGGCTATAGTAGTTTGTTCAGGTCAGTGTCCTAACTACCCAACTCCATTGTGTCCTTTTGTGTCATCCTGCTCCATCAAGCTTAAATGACAAACCTTATATCTTCTTTTACTCTTTTCTTGTTTTGACCAGCTAATCAGTTTGTATCCACGAATGCTGATGTCATCCTGTCAGTTCACACGGTCTGTGCCACCACTTCATGACATTGCCGATGTTAATCAGTTGACGAAAGGGGACAACTCCAAACTAACTGAGTACAAAGAGTTTCTACAGCTCTACCTGGAAGAGATCAAACACATGCCAGTTGCATCTGGCAATGAACAGGTAAGACTAACAACACCTATGTTATCATTCAAAATTTCTAAGGTTGTAAAGTCATTCATTTATCTTTTACTTGTTTCATCAGTCATTAGACTGCAGTCATACTGGAGCACCACTTCAAAGGATTTTTGGTAAAACGAATTGACCCCAGTACTTTTTGTTTTAAATGTGGTACCTTTTTCTATCAATCTATTTTGCTCAATCACTAAGCTACAGATATGTAAAAAAAACCAACACCAGTCATCAAGCGATGGTACTGGGAGGTGACAAACACAGACACAAAACACACGCATAACATACATACATGCACCCCCCTCCCACACACACATGTATGTGTATATATAAGAAGCTTACTTCTCAACTACATGGTTCCGGGTTCAGTTCCACTATATAGCAACTTGGGCAAGTGTCTTCTACTATAGCCTTGGGCCTACAAACCCTTGTGTATGTGTATGTGTGTACATGGGGTTGTGTGTGTGATGCGTGTGTATGTGTATGTAGTTGTGTGTGTGTGTGTGTTAGGTATATATATGCATTCCTGTGTGTGTGCATGTGTGCGTGCGTGTGTGTATGTGTGTGTGTGTGTGTACATGTGCATGTGTGCATGCATCTGTGTTGTGTGTGTGCATGTATGTGTGTGTGTGGTGTGTGTGGGAGGTATATGTGAAGTATATGTGCATTCATGTGTGTGCAGGTGCGTGTATATGTGTGTGAGTGTATATGTGTGTGTGTGAGTGCATGCAGGTGTATGTGTGTGCATGTGTTGTGTGTGTGTGAGAGGTATATGTGTGTTCATGTGTGTGCATGTGTGTGTATATGTACATATGTGTATGTATGTGTGCATGTATACAGAAATAAAATAAGATTGATTAAAAATAGGGAAAGAAAGGGGGAAGGGTACAAGATGAAAAAATAAGAAAATAAAAATTAAAGGTCTAAAATAGAAATGAATAAAATTATAAAAAATTATTAAAAATTAATACACTTAAAACATAAAAATTAAAGGGATAAAATATAAATTAATATAATCATAAAAAATTATTAAAAAATTATAAAAAATTAATAATATTAAAATTTAAATAATTCTATGGGAAAAAAATGCTAAAAATCGAAAAGGAAAGGGTTAATGGTGTAAAAAAATAAGATAGGATAAAATAAGATAAAGTAAGATAAAAAGTTACTTTTTAAGGAGGGTATAGAGACAGTCATTAAGAGGAGGGGGTTTATTGAGTCTGAAAGGAGTTTATGTTTGTTAACTGAAAATGTAACGCTGTTCCAGGCGGTGTCAGGAGTGTGTGGATCTGTGGTGCAGGGTGAGGCCAAAAACAGAGATATTAGAGGTGGAGTGGTTGACCAAGCAGAAATGACGGGCACCGGGGGTGTTCGTCTGTAGCCAAACGTCTCATAGGTGTTTGGTGAACCAGTCGGCCTGCTGGCAGCCCAGCTGACCAATGTAGAGTTTATTGCAGAGATTACATCTAATACAATAGATGAGGCTGGAAGAAATGCAGGAGAAGGAGTTTCTAATGTGGAGGGTGAGTTGGTTGGATCTAGTGAGGGAGGTGGTGTTGGTGATGAAAGGGCAGGTGTGGCAGCAGGATCTGGAGCAAGGAAAGGATCTAGGTGGAGCTGGGATGGAGGAGAAGAAGGTGCTACAGAGCAGTAGAGCACGTAGGTTACGGACATGTTTAAAGGAGGGCAAGGGTGGTTGGGGGGAAATGAGGTGGATGGTGGGATCTAGCTGGAGACGACGGAAGGCCTGTAGGATCCTCTGATGAAGGAGTAGGGTAGAGGGGTGGAAAAGGAGGGGAAGAGGGGTGCAGTTAGGGAATTGGTGTGGGGGAAGGAGAGAGGGTGGTGGTGTGATCGATTAGATGAGTGTGGGCAAAGGCAGTTTGGACAAGGGTGGATGGATATCCTTGATGCATGAACTGGTGGGCAAGGTACTGGCACTGGGTCTCAAAATCCTGGTCCCTGCTGCATAAGCATCAGAGGTGGAGGAACTGGGTGAAGGGGATGGCCCATTTGGTGTAGGAGGGATGGGATGAGGAAAAGTTGAGGTAGAGGTGGGAACCCGTGGGTTTGATGAAGGTAGAGGTGGTGGGAGAGTCAGAGGGGAGGTCAGTGGTGAGAGAGATACCTAGGAAGTTTACGGAGGTGTATATATATATATTACATATATGCATATATTTATATCTTTGTGTGTGTATATATATATATATATATATTTGTATATATATAAATATATGTGTAAATATATATATGCAGGAGTGGCTGTGTGGTAAGTAGCTTGCTTACCAACCACATGGTTCCGGGTTCAGTTCCACTGTGTGGCACCTTGGGCAAGTGTCTCCTACTATAGCCTCGGGCCGACCAAGGCCTTGTGAGTGGATTTGGTAGACGGAAACTGAAAGAAGCCCGTCGTATATATGTATATAAATATATATATGTGTGTGTTTCCGAGTCTGTGTTTGTCCCCACAACATTGCTTGACAGCCAATGCTGGTATGTTTATGTCCCCATAACTTAGCGGTTCAGCAGGAGAGACCGATAGAATAAGTACTAGGCTTACAAAGAATAAGTTCTGGGGTTGATTTGCTCGACTAAAGGTGGTGCTCCAGCATGGCCGCAGTCAGATGACTGAAACAAGTAAAAGAGTAAAGATATATGTATATTTATATATATACACACACACACAAAGATATAAATATATGCATATATATGTGTATATATATATAACAGGCAATAACAGAAGAATTCAAGACAGGCTGCCCTTGGGAGCAGCTCTATGCTAATGATCTTGCTCTAATAACTGAGTCACTGCCAGAACTGGAGACAAAATTTAGGGTGTAGAAGCAAAGTCTAGGATCGAAGGTCCTTAGGGTTAACCTAGCCAAAACCAAAGTCTTAGTAAGTAGGAAGGCCGTCAAATTACAACCTGCTTCAGGTAGATGGCCCTGCTCAATCTGTAGAAAAGGCATGGGTAGAAACTCCATATGATGTACCCGGTGTAAGCTATGGACACATAAAAGGTGCAGCAATATCATATATATATCATCATCATCATCATCATCATCGTTTAACGTCCGCTTTCCATGCTAGCATGGGTTGGACGATTTGACTGAGGACTGGTGAAACCGGATGGCAACACCAGGCTCCAGTCTGATTTGGCAGAGTTTCTACAGCTGGATGCCCTTCCTAACGCCAACCACTCAGAGAGTGTAGTGGGTGCTTTTACGTGTCACCCGCACGAAAACGGCCACGCTCGAAATGGTGTCTTTTATGTGCCACCCGCACAAGCCAGTCCAGGGGCACTGGCAACGATCTCGCTCGAAAATCCTACAGGAGCCAGTCAGGCGGTACTGGCAACGGCCACGCTCAAAATGGTGCATCTCATGTGCCACCCGCACAAGAACCAGTCCAGGGGCACTGGCAACGATCTTACTTGGCTTGCCGGGTCTTCTCACGCACAGCCCATTTCCAAAGGTCTCGGTCCGTAGTCATCGCCTCGGTGAGGCCCAATGTACGAAGGTCTTGCCTCACCACCTCAGCCCAGGTCTTCCTGGGCCTACCTCTTCCACGGGTTCCCTCAACTGTTAGGGTGTGGCACTTTTTCACGCAGCTATCCTCCTCCATTCTCACCACATGTCCATACCAGCGCAATCGTCTCTCTTGCATGCCACAACTGATGCTTCTAATGTTCAGCTTTTCTCTCAAGATACTTACACTCTGACGGGTATTCACATTGACATTACACATCCAACGGAGCATACTGGCTTCATTCCTTGCGAGCTTACGTATGTCCTCAGCAGTTACAGCCCATGTTTCACTGCCATGTAGCATGGTTGTTCGTACGCATGCGTCATACAGTCTGCCTTTTACTCTGAGTGAGAGTCCCTTTGTCGCCAGCAGGGGTAAGAGCTCTCTAAACTTTGCCCAGGCTATTCTTATTCTAGCAGCTACACTTTCAGCGCACCCACCCCCACTACTAACTTGGTCGCCCAGATAGCGGAAGCTATCGACTACCTCTAGTTTTTCACCCTGGAATGAGATAGAAGTTGTTTCCTGTTTGTTTGCAGTCTTTATTGCACCTGAACATCTGCCACAAACAAAAACTAACTTGCTAGTTAACCTGCCTTTGATGTTGCTGCACCTCTTATGTGTCCATAGCTTGCACCGGGTACATCTTATAGAGTTACTACCTACTCCTTTTCTACATACTGAGCAGGGCCATCTACCTGAAGGGGTTTGTGTTTTATCTACCTTCCTACTTATTAGGATTTTGGTTTTAGCTAGGTTGACTCTAAGGCCCTTCAATTCTAGACCTTGCTTCCACACTTGAAACTTCTCCTCTAGTTCTGATATATATATATATATATATATATATATATATATATATATATATATATATATATATATATATATACATATATATATATATATATATATATATATATATCATCATCATCATCGTTTAATGTCCATTTTCCATGCTAGCATGGGTTGGACGGTTTGACTGGGGTCTGGGAAGCCAGGAGGCTTCACCAGGCTCCAATCTGATCTGGCTGTGTTTCTACAGCTGGATGTCCTTCCTAATGCCAACCACTTTGTGAGTGCAGCGGGTGCTTTTTATGTGCCACCGACACAGGGGCCAGAGGAGGCTGGCAGCGGCCACGATCAGTTGGTGCTTTTTATGTGTCACCGGCACGGAAGCCAGTCAAGGTGGCGCTGGCATCGGCCACGTTCAGATGGTGCTTTTTACGTGCCATCGGCACGCGTATTACAACTACAATTTCCATTTGATTTTTATTTTGATGTTGATGTACTTGACTCAACGGGTCTCACATACATATACAAACATATATATAAAAACCTATTGAAAGTAATAGAAATGAAACTGATATATATAGATACATAATGAAAGCAACTGAAATTGAAACCATATGATAGTGAAAGTATTAATAGAGATGTTATTGTTTCACTTTTGACATATGATACTGAAACAGTGTAAGAGATTGCTCTGGGCTCGCATTAGGCATGAAGTTGAACATTTTTTTGGCCCATGTGTGTGTGTGTGTGTGTGTGTGTGTGTGTGTGTGTGTGTCTATGTTTGTACTCTGGCCATTGCTTGACAACCGATGCAAAATTTGAATGAAATCAGTTGGGTAGTTCTCGAATTTTAGTGATGCTGACATACAGACCCCCCACACACACACTTACACACACTCACATTCTCAGTTTTATATATATAGTTATATATGTATGTATATACGTGTATGTATATGTATGTGTATATATGTGTATATATATATGTATATATGTGTGTGTGTATAAGCTTTAAGATAAGATAAGTACCAAGCTTTAAAATTAAATAAGTACTGATGTCAACTCATTTTACTAAAGACCCTTCAAGACAGTGCTCCAGCATGGCCGCAGTCAACTGACTGAAACAAAAGAATAAAGAATACATACATACATACATACATGCATGCATGCATGCATGCATGTATGTATGTATGTATGTATGTATGTATGTACATTTATGTATATATAAGTATAACATGCTTTTGTCAACTTTTCTAGATTTTTGGTTGCTTTTTACTTTGAGCAAATGTTTGATCAGCATTTAAATACTCTACCTTGTAACTTTGTAAAGTTTGATTTGACAAATTTAAGAATATTTTGATGATACAAATTGTGTGTCACTACAAAAGGTATGATATTCTGGCTTTATACCCTGTTTTGTTAAGTATGTCTTATTGTGTACCATTGCTTATTGTGTACCATTTTCTATTAGTCTGGATGGATATTTTTGTTTAAGCAGAAACCACTTGGATTCTGTGAATCATTTGACTCTGGTATCTACATCATCAGCAACAGAACATATTTTTTCTGGTTTTTCAGTGTGGTGTAGTACCTGTTATTTGTGTTTAATTCAGGTACTGATGCTTTTCTGTGTCTCTATATGTACCTGCTGTGATATTATTCTCATTTACCATTATTTTGAGAAACGGTAATTTTGTATTGCTCACCTCCTTTATGAATTTTGATGTTGGGTGTAAATTGTTCAACCTAATTAGATCAAATTTAGTTTTGATGTTGTCAAAACCTATGCATGTTCTCTTCTTCATACAAACTATTTTAATGATATTTTGTATATGTGTGTTCTTTCCTTCTGTATATTGTAGGTCATTGATACTGCCTTAGTAAAACTGTACTCTGAGAATAAGAGAGGAGATCTGCTAACCCTCGTTGCCATTGACCCCAAGTGTGAATTAGCTGACAGTGCTGAGTGGTTAGAGAAATACCATTGCTACCACCCACTTGCCATGCTCTACTACTCCCATAGGGACTATGACAAAGCTCTGCAGACATGGATGAGGTTTGTGTACCATCACCACTATCATCATCATCATCATCATCATTATAATCACCATAAGATTATCATCATCATCACCACCACTATCACCATCACTACTCCCCCCATCTCTACCACTATCCGTACATCATCACCATCATCAATATCATCTTCATAATCATCATCGTCATAACCATCATCATTTCCTCCATCACCACTATCACCACCACCATCTTCATTGTAATCCTATTACACTATTCTCTCTGTTTCAGATTAATTAGTGGTGAACTTAATGATGACACCTTCCCTGGTTTGGATTTCGTTGTGGAAATTTTGGCTAAGTAAAGCCTTTTATCTGCTTTTCATTCTTTTCTTATTTGTTTAAAAAAAACAATCTATCTTTCTACTCCACCTCTGTATATATCTAAGAAAGCATTGTTGCTAGTGATAGTAATTGTAGTAGTGGTAGTAGTAGTGGTGGTGGCAGCAACACAGTGTGTGGTGCGTGGGGATTAATTTTGCCTTTACATGTATGAAGAAGTGTTGGCCCTATGCAAACCCATTTTAACCTCTGGGAAGGATTGGTCCAAGTTAGTTTGGACCTCACCCTTTGACTTGTCAAGCATATGTGGCTCTCCAAGGAGCTTGTGTTCTGTTGTCATTGCTCTCAGAAGGTCATTGAGGCACAGAAATCACCACACTGAAACGAGGACTGGACATAATTATTAAAAAAAAACTGCACATCATCATCATCATTTTAATGTCCATTTCTCCGTTCTTGCATGCGTTGGACAGGGTTTATTGAGACAGATTTTGTACAGCCAAATGCCCTTCCTGTTACCGACCTTTATCTATTTCCAAGCAAGGTAATATAATGGCAGAATGTGTATGACACAGCAGAAGTGAGCTAGAACATTAAAACTTAGTGTGCATGCAGCACAGCAGAGTTCAAGGTCAATCTGTGCCAAGTGGCTTCACTCTGCATGCTCTAGCTTCATTACTATGGCAACAGTCCAGATACTTGTTGATCAGACTTCACATATATATCTCAGACTGGAGTTTGGTGCAACCTTCCAGCTTGCCAGCCCTGGTCAAACCGTCCAACCCATGCCAGCATGGACAATGGACGTTAAATGATCATGATGATGATAATGATGATATTCTTTTATTCGTTTCAGTCATTTGACTGTGGCCATGCTGGAGCACTGCCTTTAATCGAAGAAACCGACCCCAGGACTTATTCTTTGTAAGCCTAGTACTTATTGTATCGGTCTCTTTTGCTGAACCACTAAGTTACACACCAAGTGTGTAGTAAACACACCAACATCGGTTGTCAAACGATGGTGGGGGGACAAACACAGACACACAAATGTGTGTATATATATATATATATATATATATATATATATATATGAAGGGCTTCTCTCAGCTTTCGTCTACCAGATTCATTCACAAGGCTTTGGTTGGCCTAAGATTATAGTAGAAGACACTTGTTCAAGGTGCTACACAGTGGGGACTGAACCCGGAATCATGTGGTTGATATACTTATCATCATCATCTATTAACGTCTGTTTTCCATGCTGGCATGGGTTAGACAGTTTGGTTGGTAAGCCGAAGAACTGCACCAGTCTCCAGTCTGTTTTGGCATGCTTCTTATGGCTGGATATCCTTCCTAATGTCAACCACTCTACAGAGTGTACCAGGTGCCTTTCACATGTTTTTCTCTGTGTGTGTGTGTGCATTCACTACTGCTTGGCACCGGTGTTGGTTTGTTTACTTCCCCATAACTTGTTTGGCAGAAGAGACTGACAGAATAACTATTAGACTTAAAAAATAAGTACTGGGGTCAATTTATTTGATTAAACCCTGCAAAGCAGTGCCCCATGGTTGCAGGTCATTGACTGAAACAAGTAAAAGTTGAAAGATAGAATTTTTTTGCAGTAACTAAAGTAGTTTTATAACAAAGGATACAATACATGATATCTCATGATAGGCTGTTTGTGAACATATTTCTTAGATTAATTATCTCATTATCAGGATACAGTTATTTTTCTTTTGTTGTTGTTGTGATAATCTAAATGTTGTTATTTTGATATTCTACTTGTCATATTTTTTTTTTCCAAATGTTCATATTAATTTTCCCCACCTCTTTTCCTGTTGGAACTTATTCAGTCTAAAAGAACACAGTTTAGTGTGGAAATATGTGGAGAGAATTCTACAGATTGATCAAGAGATGGGAGTTAAGGTAAGTACGACATCTCTAGCTCCTTTTACTTGAGAGAAGTCATAAGAATTTTTTACTATAATCTTTGGTTAGAATCTATGAATTATAGGTTTGTACTTATAATCTATAAGCACAGGCATGGCTGTATGCCAAGAAGTTTTCTTCTGAACCATATGGTTCTGGGTTCAGTTCATCTTCATGACACCTTGGTCAGTTGTCTTCAGCTATAGACCCAGGCTAATGAAAACCTTGTGAGTGCATTTGGTAGATGGAACCTGAAAGGAGCCCATCATATATCATCAATCAACATTTAACATTCGTTTTCCATGCTGGCATGGATTGGATGGCTTGACATGAACTAGCAAGGCCATAGGCTGCACCAAGTTCCATAGTTTGTTTGACTTGGTTTCTACACCTGGATGCCCTTCCTAATGCCAACCATTCCACAGAGCATACTGGGTGCTTTTTAGGTGGCACCAGTACATATGTGTGTGTGTGTTTGTGTGTTACTGTCTTCTTGCCTTGACATTGCATGGTAGTTGTAAACGAATCTCACCATCATGCATATGGTATCCTTCGTTCCCTTTCTTCTGTGAAAACATGTCTGGTCATGGGGAAAATATTACCTTACTTGGAAACTGGTGAGGGTTAGCAACACAAAGGGCATTGAGCTGTATAAAATCTGCCTCAACACAATTCCATCTGACTCCTACAAGCATGGAGAAGTGGATATACAAATAATGGTGATGAAGAATCTTGGGCATTAGAGTTAATTTTAGAGGAGTAGATTTTATTGTAGGGTGGTGAACTTAATCTTGGGTATAAGACTCAATCCACTGTCTTGTTTTAAACCACCTCAATTGCTTTTGTGGGTTTTACTCTGTTTCTGCTTTAAGGATAACTTCATCTCTTCTTCTTACAGTCTTGGAGGCCCTAAACAATAAAGGGTCATGACTGTTGCCTTTACCTCCGTGAGTAAACAGTGAAAAAAAGGTGGTGTAGGTTTGATGGTTCATGTCTCAAGACTAATGTTTAGGCAAGTCACTTACTAGGTCCACTTTAGCTGCAAATAGTAGAGACACTACAGAGGTGGACCAATGGGGTTAGTTTTACATATTGTTAAATATATTTAAATCTTTATTGCCCACAGCAGGCTAAACATAGAGGGGACAAACAAGGACAGACAAAGGGATTAAGTCGATTACATCGACCCCAGTGCGTAACTGGTACTTAATTTATCAACCCCCGAAAGGATGAAAGGCTAAGTCGACCTTGGTGGCATTTGCACTCAGAATGTAATGGCAAATGAAATACCACTAAGCATTTCACCCGGTGTGCTAATGATTCTGCCAGTTCACCACCCTATATTGTTAAATATATAATTGACTTACTGTGTTGAAATCAAATATTACACATTAGATTTGATTTCTATGCTGTAGAGTTGTATAATACAATTCTACAATGTAGAGTTGGAATATAATACAACTCTATAATACATGAGTTGTATTATAGAGTGACAGGAAAATCACACCTAGTTCACCTTGCAAAGTGGTTGGTGTTAGGGAAGGCCTCCAGCTGTAGAAATCATGCCCAAAACAGACATTGGAAATTGATACAGTCCTCTGGCTTGACAGATTTTGTTGTACTGTTCAACCCATGGTTGTATGGAAGGTGGACATTAAATGATAGTGATAGTGACATGTACCAATAGAGGTACATGAGTGTCGAACCAAATTTCTTTTAATATATTGTCTACAGTCTTTAAAAAGGTGTTATCAGATAATGTATATATACATCTATGTGTATATGTATGTATGTATGTATGTATGTATGTATATATATATATATACATATATATATATATATATATATATATATATATATATATATATATATATATATATATATATATATATACACACACACACATATATATATATATATATATATATATATATATATATATATATATATATATATATATATATATATATATATATATATATATATATATATATGGGGACGAGGTTTGCCCCCGTTTATGCGAATACGGTGATGGGTTACTTGGAACAAAAACTCTACCAGGAAATAGAGGAGAGATATAACACCGAATTTAGGAAGTTTATAGAAAAAGCATGGAAGAGATACCTGGACGATTGCTTCATAATCTGGACCAAACCTCAAAGCATTGTGGAAGAATTTAACACCCTCCTGAACAACCTACACTCATCCATCCAATTTACAAAGGAGATGAACAGTAGCAAATTACCATTTCTAGATATAATGGTAATTAAAAAGAACACCGCCATTACCACAGATATATATTACAAACACACAGACACACACCAATACTTGAACTTTAAATCGTGCCATCCACCCCATACAAAACGCAACATACCATACTGCCTAGCCAGGAGAATATGTACTATTGTAGAGGATATAGAGACCAGAAATCAACGCCTGATGGAACTGAAAGAATTTCTGCTGAAGCAAAAATACTCATCACGACTCAAAGAAAATGGTATTCAGCGGGCTTCGAAAATACCCATACAACAACTGAGGACACCGCAAAGAAAAGACAAACAGGAAAAGATCATTCCATTTATAGTGACACAAAATCCATGCCACCAGAACATCTTTAATATCGCCAAAGCGAACTTACCGAACCTTGCACAAAGTAAGGAATTGAGAAATATCATTACAGATCAAAATATAACTCTCAGTAAGAGACAACCTAAAAACTTGAAAAAGCTATTAACAAAGGCAAGGTTTGACCTCAGCAACAAAAATCAAACATTCACTGTATCCAAATGCAATGATAGCTGATGCGGCACATGCCGATCAATCCATACCGGCCCATATATGAACACAAAAACAGGGAAAATATTCACCAATGCGAACATGAACTGCAAAAGTAGAAATCTAATCTACTGCATCAAATGCCCTAATTGTGAAGAACTGTACGTTGGCCAGACAGGTAATGCACTATCGGAACGCTCACGGGTACTTCGACAACAGATTAAAAACCCAGAAGTCCGCCAAATACCACTGAGTAACCATCTGGCAACATGTGGTCATCAAACTTTTATTATATTTCCATTCCATAAACTTTACAACCGGAATGAAATTGAAAGAAAATGCAAAGAAAAGGACTTTATTAAGAAATTCAAACCCACTCTTAACAAACAATGATTAAATCCATCTTACTTGGGGTTTAAAAATCTTATCCCTGTAACCAAAAGACAAAAAATCTCTCAGATATCATCATTTCTATAAATAGATTTGGCATCATTTCTAAGAACAGCCAAACACCTACTGGGGTTTAAAAATCTTATCCCTACAACCCACATAAAACAATAAATTAAAATATCATCATTTCTAAAAATAGATTTGACATCAATTCTAAAAATAGCCAAACACCTACTGCTGCTGTCCAAAGGAATTGGTATAAAAGACAGAAAACCAGCCAACTTATTACAGTCTGTTAAAGTCTGTCATACCGGCCATGACGAAGGGAAATAGCCCTGAAACTCGAGTCGCCTTTATATATTTATATTTATATATTTGATCCTTTATATTGAACACTCAATATTTCATCTACATTCAATACTTTCTTTCATGGTGCCATCCATTTTTATTTTATTTTATTTTATATTATATATTGTATATTATATTATATATTGTATATTCCATATTCTATACCCCACATTGGTTCTGCAGGAATATAAATAAAACATAAAAAACAGACAGTGTTGGAACTCTTTTAAACAAAATAATATATATATATATATATATATATATATATATATATCATCATCATCATCATCATTTAACATCTGTCTTTGATGCATTCATGTGCAGGATGGTTGAAAGGAGCCAGCCTGGTGGAATACTACCCCAGGCTACTGTGTCTGTTTTGGCAGGGTTTTTACGACTGGATACTCTTCCTAACACCAACCACTCTGGTAAGTGGACTCAGTGCTTTTCACGTGGCACCACCACCAGCAAGACAAGGAATTTTGAGAGGGTCAGGGGCATTGGAGGAGGGGACTTTGTGTCAGATAATGAAAAATTAGAGTGTGACAGAGAGACACAGAGGCAGAAACAAGTATCTTGCTATTGAGGACGGACATGGTTATATGATATATATGTATATAGGCCATCAGTCGATTGTTAGAAATGTCTTGTGACATTAAAGAAATTATTCAAACTTTGGAATTCTCTAATGGCAATTGCTGTAATTTGTTTCATAATTAATAATCATGCTTATGATTTTTATTCATTCTTATATGGTTTTCCAGGTTTTCACAGAACGGTCTGCAAGTGAAGAGGAATCTGATAAGATGGCACCTGATACCATTGTTGATTTCTTACATAGTTTTCCTTTGGCTGTTGTTTTTTACCTTGAGTTTCTAGTCTTTCAGAAAAAACTACAGGTTTGTGGAATTTTTTACTATTCTTTTCTTTTTTTTGTATCTTAGTACATTTGTTTTTGTTTTTTTTACATAATCTGCACGATCTCACATGCTTTTGGTAGAAAAGATATAACCAAGATATCATCATCACCACTACCATCAGCATCATCATTGCAAGCCAGTGAAAGTAACCTCTGTATAGTTGCTTACTCTTCTAGAAATAGAAGCCAAATCTGCTTTGAGTGGATATTTTATTAATGGCTGCAGACGAAGTGTTTCATGTTAGAGTGATTCTCTGTCATTAGTACTTGTCTCCACATTATCTTTCAGAGAGAGAAATACCACACTCACTTAGCTGTCTTGTATTTAGACCACGTATTGAAACTACAAAAGGACAGTACCACTCCAAGCGAAACGATAGACATAGCTAGGTAGGTGTCATTCACTTGTTTGCCATATTTTCCATCATACAAGTTGAATTTTTCATTTTGCAGACCAAAATTTATAATCAAAAAAGATAGGTTGACTTACATACCAAAATGACTTTGGAGGAGCAGAAATTCTATGTGAAATGCAGCAGGATTTGCAAAAAGAGAGTGACAATGTTTCAATGTTTACACTGTATATATATATATATATATATATATATATATATATATATATATATATATGTATATATATATATATATATATCATCATCATCGTCGTCGTCGTTGTCGTCGTTTAACGTCCGCTTTCCATGCTAGCATGGGTTGGACGATTTGACTGAGGACTGGTGAAACCAGATGGCTACACCAGGCTCCAATCTGATTTGGCAGAGTTTCTATAGCTAGATGCCCTTCCTAATGCCAACCACTCCGGTACTGGCAACGGCCACGCTCAAAATGGTGTATTTTATGTGCCACCCGCACAAGAGCCAGTCCAGGGGTACTGGCAACGATCTCGTTCGAAAGTCCTTACACATGCCACAGGCACAAGTGCCAGAAAGGCGACGCTGAGCACAGGTGCCATCACGATTTCGCTTTCGCTTGCCCCAATAGGTCTTCGCAAGCTGAGTTTCGTGTCCAATGAAGGAGACGACGTTGGCATGGGTGCCAGTTGTCGAATTTAGTTTGGTTTCGATTTCACTTGCCTCAACAGGTCTTTGCAAGCGGAGTTTAGTGTCCAATGAAGGAAAGGTACGCATAAGTGAGCTGGCTACACCCCTGGCAGAGGCCTTGGATTTAGGTCTCACTTGGCTTGCCAGGTCTTCTCACGCACAGCATATTTCCAAAGGTCTCAGTCAGAAGTCTTCGCCTCGGTGAGGCCCAATGTCCGAAGGTCTTACCTCACCACCTCATCCCAGGTCTTCCTGGGCCTACCTCTTCCACGGGTTCCCTCAACTGCTAGGGTGTGGCACTTTTTCACGCAGCTATTCTCACCACATGTCCATACCAGCGCAATCGTCTCTCTTGCACACCACAACCGCTGCTTCTTATGTTCAACTTTTCTCTCAAGATACTTACACTCTGTCGAGTATGCACACTGACATTACTCATCCATCGGAGCATACTTATATATATATATATATATATATATATATATATAGTTATATGTTGAGACTTAAATATTGATTTCTGAGCATTTCCTCATGTCTGCAACATATAATTTTTTGTCTTTATATAGAGTCTGACGAGCTGTCCACAAGGCTTTGGGTTTGTGGATATGAAACCTTTGGTAACTCTATGTTCAAAATTAAAAATTTTTGTTGTAATAATTACTGCTCTATTCTTTAGAGTGTGCTTCTTTTCTGATATATGTTTTATTGACTATATATATATATATATATATATATATACACACACACATATATCATCATCATCATTTTTGTTTAATGTCCGTTTTCCATGCTGGCATGTGTTAGACGGTTTGACTGAGGTCTGGAGAGCCAGTGGCTTCACCAGGCTCCAATCTGATCTGGCAATATTTCTACAGCTGGATGCCCTTCCTAATGCCAACTACTCCGAGAATGTAGTCGATGCTTTTTACGTGCCACCGGCACAGGAGCCACTTAGGCGGGCCTGGCATCGATCACATTCGGAGAGTGCTTTTTATGTGTCACCGGCACAGGAGCCAGTCAGTGGGTACTGGCATCGCCCACATTCAGGTGATGCATTTTACATGCCACCAGATCAGGAGCCAGTCAGTGGGGCACTGGCTACAGTTATGATTTTGGTTTTACTTGACTCAACAGATCTTCTCATGCATATCATATTGCCTGACACATCAGGGGTACTCTTAAATGGGCCAGACATGCAACACTGGCATCAGCCATGGCTGCAATCTCATTTTAGTTTTCTTTTCAATCACAGCATATCTCTAAAGGTCTCGGTCTCCTGTCATTTCCTCTGTGAGGCCCAATGTTCGAAGGTCATGCTTCACCACCTCATTCCATGTCTTCCTGGGCCTACCTCTTCCACAGGGTCCTTCCACATTTAGGGAGTGGCACATCTGCTTACGTACTGGAAAATACAATGTATAATTTACTACACAACCTATTCTTTCATATCCCCCACACCCCTCATATTTAACCAGACCCCCCCAAAATAATTTGTTTACTTGATTAAATGACTGATTGCTTAACTCTTTAGTATTCAACTTATTCTATCAAATGTAACACTTATTTATTCACATTGTTTTGAATTTATCTTGCATTATCTTGTAGCCTTCAGATTTTGATTATGTGGCTGTATATTTTTTAGACTAGCATTGTTGGGTAGATATGAGAGGCTGGATCCAACCGGTTTGAACATAAAACAGGTAGAACATTTGGGCTGGATATGGCAAGCCAAGTGATACCTAAAAGACCCGGCAAGCCAAGTGAGACCTAAATCGAAGGCCTCTGCCAGGGTGTGTACCTTCTTACGTTGGACACTAAACTCCGCTTGCGAAGACCTGTTGAGGCAAGTGAAATCGAATCGAACTAATTTCGACGGATGGCACCCATGCCAACGGATGGCACCCATGCCAACGTCGTCTCCTTCATTGGACACAGAAACTCGGCTTGCGAAGACCTTTTGAGGCAAGCGAAATCGTGATGGCACCGGTGCCCTGGCACTTGTGCCGGTGGCACGTGTAAGGACATTTGAGCAAGAACGTTGCCAGTGCCGCTGGACTGGCTCCCGTGCAGGTGGCATGTAAAAGACACCATTTTGAGCGTGGCCGTTGCCAGTACTGCCTGACTGGCCTTCGTGCCGATGGCACGTAAAAGCACCTACTGCACTCTCAGAGTGGTTGGTGTTAGGAAGGGCATTCAGCTGTAGAAACTCTGCCAAATCAGATTGGAGCCTGGTGTAACCACCTGGTTCACCAGTCCTCAGTCAAATCGTCCAACCCATGCTAGCATGGAAAGCGGATGTTAAACAATGATGATGATGATGATGGCCAGTTTAAATGCTAAAAGTCTGCTCTGTTATATTGTAGTCTACTGAAAGAAAGGTATCAAGGGTTTTTTCAATTTGTTAAGCAAAGGAACAAATATCCCTTTCCCTATTTTTTCTATTTGTTTTCCATTAATTTTTAGTTGGATAATTAAGTAGAGAGCCCACCTATATTGAGCACGTTATATATTAAGCAATCTAGGTGCTGTATGGAAACAAATTAGTTATATGTTTCTGGTTCACTGCACAAGTATCTTCTACACTAGCCTTTGATCAACCAATTTCACACAGTTTCATTTACCAAATTCACTCACAAGGCATTGGTCAGCCAGAGGTTATTGTACAAGATATTTGCCCAAAGTGCCATACAGTAGGAGTGAACCAGAAACTATGTGTAAACTAACATATGTGTGTGTTTGTGTCTTTGTGTTTGTCCCACATCTGCTTGACAACTAGTGTTTGTTTGTTTACACCCCTGTAACTGAGCAGTCATCATGTGTGTGTGTTTGTGTGAGGGCATATGGCCTAGTGGTTAGGGTGTTGCACACACAATTGTGAGGCTGAGGTTTCAATTCCTGTTCTTGAGCAAAACACTTCATCTCACATTGTGCTACAATCGTTTCAACATCTGATGTATGGTACACTGTACACCTGTACTAGCAATGTCAATTTGATGGAGGGAGTGAGCACATGCGTTTGATCACTATAAGCAAATCATTTGTGCAGATCTCAGCAAAAACTGAACACCTACACTATATATATATATATATATATATATATATATATATATATATATATATATATATATATATATATATATATAAATATATATATATATATATATATTAGAAAAAATAATAAGGTACTCAGAGATCTGGATGGTTGTACATTTACAGATTTTTATTAATATGTCACATGTTTTTTATAAATCATATATTAGAGCTTGCATTTACTCTAATATATTCTTCAGATTTGAAGAATCTCTGAGAACCTTATTATTTTTTCTAATATATATAATACCTGTACATCACATCCAAACCTTCTAATATATATATGTATATATATATATATATATATATATATATATATATATATATATATATATATATATATATGGCAAATAAAAGATGGAAGATGGAATATACGACAATTTATTTTTAATCACAGCAATTGTTTCAACACATCTAGCATTCCTTATGAGTGGGACACTCAAACAACTGGTTCAGGAGCATCTCGTGGTGCAGATGTATCTTGTTAGGTGATAAATAAATGCAACTCATTAAAATAACTGTTCTGCAATGTAACTTACCTTTTTGTAGAAAGAAAAGCAGCCAACTGGATGAGATATCTTCATTTATATAGAAGATCAAAAATAAAATCTTAGATGGCAAAAAGGGAAACGAACACACAATCCAGTGAGAAAAGTATGAAAAATCCGTGAGGAATCGATGCTAGATGTGTGGAAACAATTGTTGTGATTAATAATAAATTCTCGTATATTCCATCTTCTGTCTTTCATTTGCCATATTCATAACGATCACTGTGAAAGTGACCATGCTTTACTAGTCAGCTACCAGGTGTAAACCATTCATTTTATTATCCATTATATATTTATAAACACACACACATACATGTTTGTGTGTCTTTGCATTTATGTATGTTACCCCCACCTATTGCTTGATAATGGGTGTTGGTTTCGTTATGTCTGTGTAACTTAACAGTTTGGCAATTGTGACTGATAGAATAATTACCAGACTTAAAAAAAAAAAAAAATACCGTGCTGTGCTCCATCATGACCATAGCTAAATGACTAAAACAAGTTAACCATTAAAGCTACAGGCTTCATCAAACTGATTCCATGTTCTTAAGTGTAGAAATATTAGTTGTATTGGCAGGTGGCCTATGGGTTAGCGTATTCGGCTCATAATTGTAAGGTTGTGAGTTCAATTCCAGGTGGAATGTTATCCTCTTGAACAAGACAATTTGTTTCATGTTGCTCTAGTCCACTTAGCTGACAAAAATGAATTGTACCTGCAATTCAAAGGAGTCAGCCTTGTCATTTCCTGTGTCTCATGTTTAATTTCTCTGTGGACTACTTTAAGGGTACATGTGTCAGTGGAGTGCTCAGTCACTTGCACATTAATTTCATGAACAAGCTTTTCCATTGATCCGATCAACTTGAACCCTTGTCTTCATAACCAACAGAGTGCTAATTAAGCTAGAAATATTAGCTGGTTTTGTGTTCCTCTCCAACGGGATGAAGGAATTGAACTGGCAATGATCATTGCAGGAATGATTGCAACAGTTTCTGATTTCATGTTTGGTTTTGTTGTTGGTTGCAGGTCAAAGTTAAGACATCTGCTCCAGGTATCTGATCTCTATAGAGTGCAACTTATCCTAGGCAAAGCTAGAGAAATGAATATGCATGCAGAGTGTGCAATCCTCTACGGTAAGGTATGTTCGTAATGTTACAACAGAATCTATCTGAAAGGTATGTCCCATGGTTTACATGGCATTGTTTCAATTATTATTGTGTTTCATAAATCTTAAGAATGTGTGTACATGTGTGAGACAGAGAAAGACAGAGAGAGTGTACATGTCGAGTGTGTGTGTATATGTGCATGTGTCTGAGTGTGTTATGAGTATAGTTGTGAGAAAGCGTGTGAGATTGTATGTGTGTGAGTGTGTGTATATGTGTGAGAGTATACTTGTGGGAGTGTGTGTTTGTATGTGCAGGTATGTGTATGTGAACATGTGTGAATGTATCTGTTTGTGAGTGTGTGGGGGTGTATGCGAAAGTGTATATGCGAGGTGTGTGTGTGTGTGTGTGTGTGTGTTTGTTTGGGCTAATGAGTG
This sequence comes from Octopus bimaculoides, assembly GCF_046866305.1. Lineage (NCBI taxonomy): Eukaryota > Metazoa > Mollusca > Cephalopoda > Octopoda > Octopodidae > Octopus > Octopus bimaculoides. The sequence goes on along the minus strand of NC_142938.1, from coordinate 62,568,301 downwards.
TGTAAGTGATGTTGTTTAACACTGAATCAACCAGAATTGAGCCATCTTGTGATCAGAAGCATTACAATTGTGACTCTTGTTTATTGCAATTGTGACTGTCTTGCGTAACCTACCTATCTTTCCTTTTTTAAAAAAAGATATTAGCGTACGATTTTAGGGTGACTTGGGTTGCTACTTTTTGCAGGTTGAGTGACAACACAGAAGCTCCCTCATGGCTCGTATGTAAGGGATGTGTGGTTTGGGATACGTGCTTAAAGAGGACATATGTGCATGTGTATGCTTGTTTATATATAAGGAATGTGTGTGTGTGTGTGTGTGTGTGTGTTCTAATGAATAGGTTTTCTTGCTTTCATGAGTGCATATGTTGCATGTTTCTGTCAATCCAAAGTTTTCACAACTTTGCCAACTACTGGTTTCCTTTTAGCTGGAAGAACATGATAAAGCCTTAAAGATTTTAGTTCACAAACTGAAGGATTATGGTGCTGCTGAGAATTATTGCCTGGTCAATGCCAAAGATGCTGTCTACAAGAGGAAACTCTTCCACATTCTACTTAGTGTTTACCTTGATCCTAGCTATGAGTAAGTTTTTTTATACCTTTATTCCTGAACCTCTCTTATGATAGACATTATTTTATACCATTATTCTTTTCTTCCTTTATACCTTTCTTCCTTTATATCTTTATTCCTCTATACTTTTATATCTTTATCATTTTATTTCTTTATTCCTTTATACTTTTATACCTTTATTCCTTTATACCTTTATTCCTTTATATCTTTATTCTGTTATTCCTCTATGCTTTTTTACTTTTATACCTTTATTCTTTTATACCTTTATTCCTTTATACTTTTATACCTTTAATCCTTTATACATTTATTTCTTTATACCTTTATTCCTTTCTTCTCAAACCTCTCTTATGATAGACACTATTTTAGACACCACTAATCGCTAAGATAATACAGAAAGCCATCACATGACTATACCAATGCAGTCGTCTCTCTTGCACACCACATTTGATTCCTCTTATGCCTAACTTTTCTTTCAAGATGCTTACACTCTGTTAAACATGTACACTGACATTGTACATCCAGCGAAGTATACTGTCTTCATTACTCTCAAGCCTACGCATGTCCTCAGCTGTTATAACCCATGTTTCACTGTCATGCAGCATAGCTGTTCACACACAGGCATCAAACAATCTGCCTTTCACTCTGAGAGAGAGGCCCCTTGTCACCAGCAGGAGTAGGAGCTCTCAAAGCTTTGCCCAACCTAATCTTATTCTCACAGCTTCGCTCTCTGAATAACCACCTCCACTACTAATCTAGTTGCCTAGATACCAGAAGCTATCTACTCCCTCTAGCTTTTTCCCTGGCAGTTGATGGAGTCTATTTTCCACACATGTTCAGAATTTATTATGCCTATGTACCTTCCACATCCAAGAGTTAGTTTCTCTGTTAACCTTCCTCTGATGTTGCTGCACCTTTTGTGTGTCCAAAGCTTACACTGGGTGCAGCTCCAGATCGGGCTTGATCTAGCAGACCTATGATCAAAATATTCCAGCCTTGACAATCCTACTGATAACTTTTTTTCAAGTAACATGTATTTAATATTATTTTATCTAAAGGTGCTGAACTGGTAGACTTATTAGCATGCTGAGCAAAATGCTTAGCAGCATTTTGTCCATCTTTACCTTCTGAGTTCAATAAGTACCAGTTGAGTACTGGGGGTCAATGCAACTACTTACACTTTCCCCCAAGCTTGCTGGCCTTGTGTCAAAATTTTAAACCAATATTACTTTATCTAATGTTGTCTTCAATAGCATTTTTTAAAGACAGTAGTGGCCAAACTTTTTAAAGAAAATTTGGCTGCTACTTCTAGCAACCACAATGCAATTAATTGTTTTGGGCTTGCAGCACTGGTTTAAAGATAGATGTAATATGGTAAGAAATTCAGCTAAAATTGGAAAAGAGTCTATGAAAAAGGAGTTAAGATTACAGAAGAATATTAGGAAATAATCTGCCATCAGTTAATGAGACAAAATAAATGAAATGTTCTTTTACTTTCAGGAGACGAGACATCCTTATTCCGCCCGCAATTGCTCTTTTAAACAGCAATGTTGCCGAGTTTGATTCTATAAAGGTCTGTATTATACTGATAGATGAAGAATTAGGAGATCTAATAGATATGCAAAATAGTTCCAATAATTACTGGTTTATAACTTGTCATTATGTTTCCTTGTGTATGTGTGTGTGTGTGTGTGTGTATTACCAATTAACTTCCATCTTCCATACTGGTATGGGTTCAACAGTTTAACAGGATGACAGGTTCAAGAATTGTGTTGTGTTCCAATGTCTTTCTTGACACGGTTTCTGTGGCTGGATTCCCTTCCTAATGCCAATCATTTTGCAGAGTGTACTGGCTGCTCTTTCATGGCACCAGCACTACTTAGGTCACCATAGTTATTCTTTCATTCTTTTATATTTTTACTTCTTTCATTCTTTTATATTTTTACTTCTTTCATTCTTTTATATTTTTACTTCTTTCATTCTTTTATATTTTTACTTCTTTCATCCATTTGACTGTGGCCATGCTGGAACACTGCCTTAAAGGGTTTTTTAGTTGGAGAAATTGATCCCAAGACTTATTCTTTATAAACCTAATACTTAATTCTGTCAGTCTCTTTTGCTGAACCACAAAGTTATGGGGACCTAAACACACCAGCATCAGTTGTCAAGTGATGGTGGGGGAACAAACACAGACACATGCACACACACAAATATATACATAATTTGTCAAAATATTTTTGTTGCTTTGAAACCGTGACCTGTTCACTGACAAAATTCTGTGAACTAACTGAATCAACTGTTTCTTTCTCAAATGCTGCATGGAATTTTGTCAGTCGTGGTTTCAAAGCGATGAAAATATTTTGACAAATTAAATTTAAATGTTGAAGTGAATCTAACAGTTTTCATGTGTTCTTAAATGGCTTATAAACACCTTCCACGCTGCATTGAATTTGTTTTAGCGTGCAATCTCAGATCAAGTCACTTGGTATGCAAGTACATCTCTGTAATATATATATATATATATATATATATATACACAGGGTGTGGCAGAAGTAACGCCCTTTTGTATTTGAGTTTTCTACTTTCTAAATGAGTTTCTTTGTTATTTCCTAAAACTTATCCAATTTTTTTTTGTTAGTTTATTATTTGTTTTCTTAAATAATGCAACAAATTTCTGTTCAATAAAAAATGACTCAATAAATATTTATATACTATAAAAGTTATTAAATGCAAAAAATGTTACTTCTGCCACACCCTGTGTATATATATATGACGGGAGAATATACAAATAATAACAACAGACGAGGACAGGTGGTGTAAATAACAAAAGTATATATTAGTATGATGCTCGGGAATACGGAAAGTCTTTGACGTTTCGAGCTACGCTCTTCAACAGAAAGAATACAGAGACAAGGAGAAAAACACGGAGAAAAAAAAATTGAATAGTGTTCAGTCAACGGTTCCGTCTACTAGATCCATTTACAATTTTTTGGTCAGCCTCAGGGTGTAGTAGAAGACACTTGTTCAAGGTGTTACACAGTGAGATTGAATTCAGAACCATGTGGTTGGGAAGCAACCTTTTTACCACACAGCCATGCCTGTGTCTATTAGCATATGTTTATACATAAATTTACTTCGTGTTGATATTGCTTCCATTGTTTAGCGAATGTTCCCACTATGACCATCTTGTTTTCTCTCCTAATATGTCATATCTAACATTAAGGCAGTGACCTGGCAGAATTGTTAGCACCCTGGGCAAAATGCTTAGTAGCATTTCATTTGTTTTATATTCTGAGTTCAAATTCTGTTTTTGGGGTTGATTGAATAAGTACCTGTTGAACACTGAGGTCAATATAATCAAACTTACCCTTTCCCCCCAAAATTGTTGGCCTTGTGCCAAAATTTGAAACCAATATATTCTGTCTAGTACTTTTATATCTAGAATTTTGTTGTCTCAAATTTGTCCACTTTAAGGCAATATATGAGTTAAATTTGGCTGATTTCTCTGGAAGGTTGGTCAACTTTATAGAGTCACCTTTATTGGCACATATGTGTAATTATATAGTAGTGTGTGTATATGTTTGTGTTTATATTTCAAATGTGTGTGTGTGTGTGTGTATTGTATGTTCATTAACTGAAATTTGTATATTTGTCAAGATCTGTTCATACATCATCACCATCATCTTTTAAAGGGTCTTTTTTTCATGCTGGAATTGACAGGAATTGACAAGCCAGATGACTATGCCAAGCTCCATTATCTACTATGGCATGGTTTCTACTAATGGATGTTCTTCCTAATGCCAGCCACTTTACACACGATACTGTATGCTTTTTGCATAGCACCAGTACTAGTGAGGTCACCAATTACTCACAAAACAAGATCCATCAACTGAGTGAAGTGTAGTATCGAAGGAAGTAAAAGTATGACAGGACAGGAACAAGTGTCTTGCTAAAGAAGTGATACATGACCACCCTAGCTTAAAAGAGAGAAAAGTGTATGTGATTCTTGTAGTTGGATTATTTGATATAACATATGACCCATGCTTGTGTGTTTAGGGAAATGGGTGGCCACATGTATGTGAGGACATTGTTTAAATAAGTTTTCTAAACTGGCATGGTTGTGTTTGAGTTCTCCTGTATTTAGTCACACTAGATTAATGTCCCTCAGTTAGTCCTAGAGATGGAACGTGTACAACTGTCCATCATCATCACCATCATTTAATGTCTGTTTTCCATGCTGGCATGGGTTGGATGGTTTGACCAGAGTTAGCAAGCTGCACCAGACTCCAATCTGATTTGACTTGGTTTCTACTGCTGGACACTCTTCCTATAATGCCAACCACTTTACAGACTGTACTAGGTGCTTTTTATGTGGCACCCACTCTGCCGGATGGTTGGTATTGGGAAGGGCATCCAGCTGTAAAAATCCTGCCAAAACAGACACAGAAGTCTGATGCAGGCTTTTGCCTGGCCAGCTCCTGTCAAACTGTTCCACCCATGCCAGCATGGAAGGTGGATGTTAAACGATGACAATGACGATGATGATTGGCACATGTGCTTTATACATGGCACCAGCATCAACCCTCCAACATATAGGTAGTCACCTCAAGATGATTACATTCACAATTATCTATTGTGTTTATTTTATTGGTTAATATATTGGAGAGTCCTCCACTCTGTTTCTTTTGCAGGTTTTACAACTGTTACCTGAACACTGGTCTGTCAGTATTCTTTCTCACTTTCTCTCACGATCCATTCGACGCAGCATTAACAACTCACGGACAAAGAATATTGAACGTATGCTTGCTCGCTGTGAGAACTTGTCTGTGAAGCACTGTGTTATTAGTTTGCAAAAGGAACCAATCATAATGACGGACGACAGGTGAGAATCTTCATCATATTACCTTCCCCCCTTTCACTCTCTCTCTTTCTTCAAAAAAGAAGAACCCGTGAGCGAGCATGGAAGGCACATGCTACGAGGTCATACTGGCTGCATGAGCAAAGGCGTGTAGGCGCATGGCAGCGATGACGGCGTGTAGCCGCAGGTGAGGAAGAAACCGAACGTTCGATGGCGAGAGGACGAATGAATGGAATGGTGGTGGCTGCTGGCAGGAGAGGTGTGCTGAAAATTGTACGCACACTGTTGCATAGATGTGGTGGGTTCAAATCCTAGGCGAATTGAAAGTAGTCTATTTATGTTAGGGGCGTGGAATTTCGAGGAAAAAATTAAATTATAAGAAAACGTGTCCTAAGTCAAAGAGAGCACACATGTCAAATTTGGTGAAACTCAGTTGAAAATTGTATGAGTAGAAGTGGTTCACACAACACACAGACAACTTGCCTTTTAATATATGAAATAATACATGTTTTTGCATGCTGGTAATAGATTCTTATGCTGAGAACATGCTGCAAATAAATACTTTCACAAAATATCTGCCCAGTTGAAATATTTTGATTCACATGTCTGCCAATTTTGAAGATAATCAAACCAAATTTTTGTCATTTCAAGCTACTTACACAATAAATATTTCTTTCAAATTTGGTGAAAATCCGCTCAGCAGTTTCCCAGTAATTTATCTTTCCTTTATCTTTGTCTTTCTCCTTTTATCTTTCACTTTCTCCATCTCTCTTTTACTCTTTCTTTTTCTACGTCTGCCTCTCCACCTCTCTCTCTTCACCTTTCTTTCAGCCTCTCCACCCCTCTCTATTTCACTCTCTTTCTCCATTCCTCTCTGTCTCTCTCCATCCTCCCCTCTCTCACTCTCTTTCTCCATCTATCTCTCTATCTTTCCCTCTCCACCTCTCTCTCTACTCCTCACTCCTCACCTCTCTCTACCTCCCCTCTCTACCTCCCCTCTCTACCTCCCCTCTCTACCTCCCCTCTCTACCTCCCCTCTCTACCTCCCCTCTCTACCTCCCCTCTCTACCTCCCCTCTCTACCTCCCCTCTCTACCTCCTCTCTCTCTTTCTCCATCTATCTTTCCCTTTCTCCGTCTCTCTCTGTATCTTTTTACCTCTCTCTACCTTCTCTCTCGACCTCTCTGTCTCTCTCTCGACCTCTCTGTCTCTCCCTCGACCTCTCTGTCTCTCCCTCGACCTCTCTGTCTCTCTCTCGACCTCTCTGTCTCTCTCTCGACCTCTCTGTCTCTCTCTAGACCTCTCTGCCTCTCTCTCGACCTCTCTGCCTCTCCCTCGACCTCTCTGCCTCTCCCTCGACCTCTCTGCCTCTCCCTCGACCTCTCTGTCTTTCCCTCGACCTCTCTGTCTCTCTCTCGACCTCTCTGCCTCTCTCGACCTCTCTGTCTCTCCCTCGACCTCTCTGTCTCTCCCTCGACCTCTCTGTCTCTCTCTCGACCTCTCTGTCTCTCTCTCGACCTCTCTGCCTCTCCCTCGACCTCTCTGTCTCTCCCTCGACCTCTCTGTCTCTCTCTCGACCTCTCTGTCTCTCTCTCGACCTCTCTGTCTATCTCTCGACATCTCTGCCTCTCCCTCGACCTCTCTGTCTCTCCCTCGACCTCTCTGCCTCTCCCTCGACCTCTCTGTCTTTCCCTCGACCTCTCTGTCTCTCTCTCGACCTCTCTGTCTCTCCCTCGACCTCTCTGTCTCTCTCTCAACCTCTCTGCCTCTCCCTCGACCTCTCTGCCTCTCTCTCGACCTCTCTGCCTCTCCCTCGACCTCTCTGTCTCTCCCTCGACCTCTCTGTCTCTCTCTCGACCTCTCTGTCTCTCTCTGAACCTCTCTGTCTCTCTCTCGACCTCTCTGTCTCTCCCTCGACCCCTCTGTCTCTCTCTCGACCCCTCTCTCTACCTCTCTGTCTCTCCCTCGACCTCTCTGTCTCTCTCTCAACATCTGTCTCTCTTTCGACCTCTCTGTCTCTCTCTCGACCTCTCTGTCTCTCCCTCGACCTCTCTGTCTCTCCCTCGACCTCTCTGTCTCTCCCTCGACCTCTCTGTCTCTCTCTCGACCTCTCTGTCTCTCTCTCGACCTCTCTGTCTCTCTTTCGACCTCTCTGCCTCTCTCTCAACCTCTCTGCCTCTCTCTCAACCTCTCTGCCTCTCCATCGACCTGTCTGTCTCTCTCTCGACCTGTCTGTCTCTGTCTCGACCTCTCTGCCTCTCTCTCGACCTCTCTGTCTCTCTCTCGATCTCTCTGTCTCTCCATCGACCTCTCTGTCTCTCCCTCGACCTCACTGTCTCACTCTCGACCTCTCTGTCTATCTCTCGACCTCTCTGACTCTCTCTCGACCTCTCTGTCTCTCTCTCGACCTTTTGTCTCTCCTTCGACCTCTCTGCCTCTCCCTCGACCTCTCTGTCTCTCTCTCGACCTCTCTGCCTCTCTCTCGACCTCTCTGCCTATCTCTCGACCCCTCTGCCTATCTCTCGACCCCTCTGTCTCTCTCTCGACCCCTCTGTCTCTCTCTCCACCTCTATGTCTCTCTCTCGACCCCTCTGTCTCTCTCTCCACCTCTATGTCTCTCTCTCGACCTCTCTGTCTCTCTCTCGACCTCTCTGTCTCTCTCTCGACCTCTCTGCCTCTCTCTCGACCTCTCTGCCTCTCCCTCGACCACTCTGTCTCTCCCTCGACCTGTCTGTCTCTCCCTCGACCTGTCTGTCTCTCTCTCGACCTGTCTGTCTCTGTCTCGACCTCTCTGCCTCTCTCTCGACCTCTCTGTCTCTCCCTCGATCTCTCTGCCTCTCCCTCGACTTCTCTGTCTCTCCCTCGACCTCACTGTCTCTCTCTCGACCTCTCTGTCTATCTCTCGACCTCTCTGATTCTCTCTCGACCTCTCTGATTCTCTCTCGACCTCTCTGTCTCTCTCTCGACCTCTCTGCCTATCTCTCGACCCCTCTGTCTCTCTCTCCACCTCTATGTCTCTCTCTCGACCTCTCTGTCTCTCTCTCGACCTCTCTGCCTCTCTCTCGACCTCTCTGCCTCTCTCTCGACCTCTCTGCCTCTCTCTCGACCTCTCTGCCTCTCCCTCGACCTCTCTGTCTCTCCCTCGACCTGTCTGTCTCTCTCTCGACCTGTCTGTCTCTGTCTCGACCTCTCTGCCTCTCTCTCGACCTCTCTGTCTCTCCCTCGATCTCTCTGCCTATCCCTCGACCTCTCTGTCTCTCCCTCGACCTCTCTGTCTCTCCCTCGACCTCACTGTCTCTCCCTCGACCTCACTGTCTCTCTCTCGACCTCTCTGTCTATCTCTCGACCTCTCTGATTCTCTCTCGACCTCTCTGTCTCTCTCTCGACCTCTCTGTCTCCCTTTCGACCTCTCTGCCTATCTCTCGACCCCTCTGTCTCTCTCTCCACCACTATGTCTCTCTCTCCACCTCTATGCCTCTCTCTCGACCTCTCTGTCTCTCTCTCGACCTCTCTGCCTCTCTCTCGACCTCTCTGCCTCTCTCTCGACCTCCCTGCCTATCTCTCGACCTCTCTGTCTCTCTCTCGACCTCTCTGTCTCTCCCTCGACCTCACTGTCTCTCTCTCGATCTCTCTGACTCTCTCTCGACCTCTCTGACTCTCTCTGTCTCTCCCTCGACCTCTCTGTCTCTCCTTCGACCTCTCTGACTCTCCTTCGACCTCTCTGCCTCTCCTTCGACCTCTCCGCCTCTCCCTCGACCTCTCCGTCTCTCTCTCGACCTCTCCGTCTCTCTCTCGACCTCTCCGTCTCTCTCTCGACCTCTCCGTCTCTCTCTCTTGACCTCTCTATCTCTCCCTCGACCTCTCTGTCTCTCTCTCGACCTCTCTGTCTCTGTCTCGACCTCTCTGTCTCTACCTCGACCTCTCTGCCTATCCATCGACCTCTCTGTCTCTCCCTCGACCTCTCTGTCTCTCCCTCGACCTCTCTGTCTCTCTCTCGACCTCACTGTCTCTCTCTCGACCTCTCTGTCTATCTCTCGACCTCTCTGTCTCTCTCTCGACCTCTCTGTCTCTCCCTCTCGACCTCTCTGTCTCTCCCTCTCGACCTCTCTGTTTCTCCCTCGACCTCTCTGTCTCTCCCTCGACCTCTCTCCCTCGACCTCTCTGCCTCTCCCTCGACCTCTCTCCCTCGACCTCTCTGCCTCTCCCTCGACCTCTCTGCCTCTCTCTTGACCTGTCTGTCTCTGTCTCGACCTCTCTGCCTCTCTCTCGACCTCTCCGTCTCTCCCTCGACCTCTCCGCCTCTCCCTCGACCTCCCCGCCTATCCCTCGACCTCTCTGTCTCTCTCTCGACCTCTCTGTCTCTCTCTCGACATCTGTCTCTCTCTCGACCTCTCTGTCTCTCTCTCGACATCTGTCTCTCTCTCGACCTCTCTGTCTCTCTCTCGACCTCTCTGCCTCTCTCTCAACCTCTCTGTCTCTCTCTCGACATCTGTCTCTCTCTCGACCTCTCTGTCTCTCTCTCGACATCTGTCTCTCTCTCGACCTCTCTGTCTCTCTCTCGACATCTGTCTCTCTCTCGACCTCTCTGTTTCTCTCTCGACATCTGTCTCTCTCTCGACCTCTCTGCCTTTCTCTCAACCTCTCTGTCTATCTCTCGACCTCTCTGACTCTCTCTCGACCTCTCTGCCTCTCCCTCGACCTCTCTGTCTCTCCTTCGACCTCTCTGCCTCTCCCTCGACCTCTCTATCTCTCTCTCAACCTCTCTGCCTCTCTCTCGACCTCTCTGCCTCTCTTTCAACCTCTCTGTCTCTCTCTCGACCTCTCTGTCTCTCCCTCGACCTCTCTGTCTCTCTCTCGACCTCTCTGCCTCTCTCTCAACCTGTCTGTCTCTCTCTCGACCTGTCTGTCTCTCTCTCGACCTCTCTGTCTCTCCTTCGACCTCTCTGCCTCTCCCTCGACCTCTCTATCTCTCTCTCAACCTCTCTGCCTCTCTCTCGACCTCTCTGCCTCTCTTTCAACCTCTCTGTCTCTCTCTCGACCTCTCTGTCTCTCCCTCGACCTCTCTGTCTCTCTCTCGACCTCTCTGCCTCTCTCTCAACCTGTCTGTCTCTCTCTCGACCTGTCTGTCTCTCTCTCGACCTTTCTGTCTCTCCCTCGACCTCTCTGCCTGTCCCTCGACCTCTCTGCCTATCCCTTGACCTCTCTGCCTCTCCCTCGACCTCTCTGCCTCTCTCTCGACCTCTCTGTCCCTCTCTCGACCTCTCTGTCTCTCTCTCGGCCTCTCTGTCTCTCTCTCGACCCCTCTCTGTCTCTCTCTCGACCCCTCTCTCTCCCTCTCTTTCTCTGCAGTTCTGTCTCTCCCTCTCTTTCTCTGCAGGTTTGTCTCTCCCTCTCTTTCTCTGCAGGTCTGTCTCTCCCCATTGCTGTCTACCTCATATATGAGCCAATGTGAGAACTTTTACATGGTTACTCCACCCATCTTCTTGAAATAGCAGGCAAATCACTCTCAAAATCAGTTGCTCCACAACCACCTTAAAAAAAAAGGAAGGACACATTGGATAATATAGTTCTGGATATATCATCTTCATTTTTGACATACACTTTTCCATGCTTGCATGGGTCAGATAAAGTTTGTAGAAGCAAATTTTGTACAGCTGGATGCTCTTCCTGTTGCCAACTTTTACATGTTTCCTAGGCAAAGTAATATTTCCTCATAGCTAGACATATTTACACAAAATATTGGAAAAGAATAGTCTTCATTTTCAACATTCATTCAATGACAAGACAAGGAGATGCAAACACGTAAACACACATACATGCATATACATGATATATTTTGAACTGAGGGAGATTTGGTTGCAATTTTTAGTAGTTCAAACAACCAGAGATTTTTTGTGACTGGTTTACGTCCCTGGCTTAATGAATAAGTACCAAAATATCTTGGAGGTTTTATTTAATCAATTGATGGAATCAAAATAAAAGAAACTCCCTTACAAATTTGTGTGCCAATATGTGAAAAACCATTAAAAAAATTTTCTTATTCTTTTTCAATACTTATAGGCTGTGTGCAGTTTGCAAACGTTCCTTCTCAGATTCGACATTCTTGCGTTATCCAAATGGAATCATCTCACACATCCATTGTGCTAAAAACCCCAATATTTGCCCAGTCACTGGCAAACTGTTCAGTTTGAAGAAATCTTGACCGACTGTATCATTATTAATGTGATCAAATCTCTAAAATACTTCTATGAAACCACACAATCAATGGCTGGTAAATTTCTTCTACATGGTCTGCATAACAGGATACCGGGATACCATAACAGGAGAGATTCATAAACAAAGGGAGAGAGAGAGAAAGAGGGAGATGGAAGCTTTCCAAAGATAAAAAAGCCTTGTTAATTTAAATAATTTAAAAAATATATGAGGAATAAATCTTTGTGTTCTTTTTGGGGGCGTGTTGTATTTTTTCAATTGTCTTTGAATTTATCAATTCCAATTTTCCTTACTCTTTTCAAATATAACTGAAAAGGAATTTTATAATGGTTGAATTACTGTATTCATTTGTATATAATATGCACTTGTATATAATGTGCATCACTAATTATGAGCTGCGAAGGCCTGGAAAATATCTTTCAAGTATGATACTGTCTCTTATTATTACTATTAGATACAGTGAAAAGAAGTGTTTAGTCAGATTTATTATAGTTGCTGTCTAAAAATACATTGGAAACATTTGCTTCTCAAAATAAAAAGCAAATCAAAAGTGACTTTTGAACTTTACTGGTGTAAGCTGTAAATATGTACCAGCTGTAAATTCATCTAGTGAAAAGTAAACTAGTATGAAAGGATATAAAAGATATAATGCAGAATGCAAGCATTTTTATTGTACTTCAGTTGACGTACTTTCATTATTGAATATTTCTTTCAATAGAACCACATAAAGTGATCATTCATTATAATAATTACAATATATCAGGAACAGAAGTATTTATTTGGTTCAGTTTATGTTCAGATTTCAATGATAGTATTTATAATTTAACCTTATCGGTTGGAGTGGCTGTGTGGTTAGTAGCTTGCTTACCAACCACATGGTTCTGGGTTCAGTCCCACTGCGTGGCACCTTGGGCAAGTGTCTTCTACTATAGCCTTGGGCCGACCAAAGCCTTGTGAGTGGATTTGGTAGACGGAAACTGAAAGAAGCCTGTCGTATATATGTATATATATATATATATATATATATATATATATGTATGTGTGTGTATATGTTTGTGTGTCTGTGTTTGTCCCTTCAACATCCCCGTAACTTAGCGGTTCGGCAAAAGAGGTTGGTAGAATAAGTACTAGGCATCCAAAGAATAAGTCCTGGGGTCGACTTGCTCGACTAAAGGTGGTGCTCCAGCATGGCCACAGTCAAATGACTGAAACAAGTAAAAGAGTAAGTTATTGCATTCTGGCCTTCTGTACCAAAGGTTGATGGTAATTGTGCCAAATGTGTAATACATTACCACTGAAATAGAAAACTGAACATTATGGTAAGTGATATTAATTCACATCACTTAGCTTGGACAGTCATCATCATCATTCCGTACTGGCATGACTCGGATAGTTCGACTGAAAACTGGTAAGTTGGGGAGCTGCACCAGGTTTCAACCTGATTTGGCATGGTTTCTATGACTGGATACCTTTCCTAACACCAACCATTCCAAAAGTGTAGTGGGTGCTTTTTACATGCCACCAGCATAGGGTTAATAGATACATTTTCCAATGATTGACAGCTAGTATTTTTTATTTTGATTTACTTAAAAGATTTATAAATAAACTATCACATTTGTGATACAGGTGTAACAGTTGATCAGTGAACATTTGAAATAGCAAAAGGAGAACAAAAATGGCGAGGAATTTGGAGATTGTTTCCTTTTGCAAAAAAATTTCTTGTGTAAAACATTTAGTTTTTGTTACATTTTTGCCATCTGATTCCATGTCCCTTTCCAATAAATTTTTACTGGTATATTTCTCCCTAAGGTTGTGATAACCATCCTTACAGTCCACTGATCAACAATTACACCTGCTTCATTAATGTATTAATTCATTCACTAATTTTCTAATAAATAGATAAAAATTCTCTGTCCATATTAAGTAAGTACTGATATAATTACTGTACTCAATAATAGGAAAAGTACTCATAATCAATGAACCTCTAATCCTAAAGACTCTTGGTAAAAAATTGCAATTTTTTTGTGTACTTCACACTCCTAATATTTAGATTTTAAGTCTAGAAAAAATGCTTATTGTTTACAAATAATTATGATGAGTGATTGCAGGAAGTTTGGCCAACTTTTCATCTTTCCCTATTTGTGGTATTTACTTACTTTGGAAAAGAATTCTGCTGTAAGAAGCACAATACCTGTGACATTAAGGGAGCAGACCTGTGTCCTTAAACATAGCATTTAACTCTACTCCGGCTAACCACTAATTAAAAGACAGGTTTTTCCACCTACTTCATTGTGAGGACATTATTGACAAAAGGAAAAAAAATCCTGGTATACAAAAGTTATATTTAAGAAATGAACCATTTCTATCCATGCTGCAATAAAAAAAAAAACATGTAATCACAGGAATTATATACATGTATGTATGTACCTATGTAGTAAATTAAAAAGGATTAATATCTAAGCTGTGTTTAGGAAGCAGTTCAGCAAATACCAGCTGTCAGTTCTATATACATAGATTGTTTTATCTTTAACAAGGAAACTATTCATACAAGTTGAAATCCTGGGTCAAATATATTATAGATTATCATTACACTAAATCAGAGATAAGAGTTCATGGAATTATTTTTAATTCCGTAATTTAAAATATATCAAAGCCCAGTTTTTGATTTCATCATCATTTAACACCCATTTTCTATGTTGGCTGAATGGTTTGGCAGTATTCAAAGGGCTGATGTGTGGCTATTCCTTCACTCATCTTTCGGGGACTCAATGCATTATTAAAAGCATGATTTCAAACCACCATCAAATCCTCAGTAGAAACATACCTTATAGTGATAGTGTTGGTCCAGACTTTCACCAAAGTCCAGAAGTCAGCCAGATATCTAATGTAAAAGCAACAGCTACAAACCATATAACTGTAACTATAATTCAACAGTGTAAACATACTAACTCCAGACAACAACCCTCCCCCCCCCCAATTTTGTTTTTATCCATGATGAATCTAGCAAAAGAAATTAAAAAAAGACTTCTAGTTCTCATACAGCACTAACCAATGCTATTACCCCAGTGCACAACCACACCATTGCTGTCATTAATCCACAAGCTCAATGCTATAATAATGCAAGGTCTTTCACACATTACAAATCAAACAAAAGTATCATACCTTGCACAGCAAGAAAGACTTTGTACGGTGAGAAAAAGCAGTATGTGTAGCACAGTGCATACACACAAAAATAAATAAATAAGAAGGCTTTGGAATGGCAATGCATACCCTGCATGCAGATAATTTTTTTTGCAAATTACAGTGTGGTTTACAATGTGTTGTTTACCCATGCTTTTTAATTGAACTGAATTAAGCTTTGTGTTTTTTTTTTTTTAATATTCACGAGTGTGGAAGCGCAATGGCCCAGTGGTTAGGGCAGGGGACTCGCGGTTTCGATTCCCAGACCGGGCATTGTGAGTGTTTGTTGAGTGAAAGCACCTAAAGCTCCACGAGGCTTCGGCAGGGGATGGTGGCGAACCCTGCTGTACTCTTTCACCACAACTTTCTCTCACTCTTACTTCCTGATTCGGTTGTGCCTGTAATTCAAAGGGCCAGCCTTGTCACACTCTGTGTCACGCTGAATATCCCCGAGAACTACGTTAAGGGTACACGTGTCTGTGGAGTGCTCAGCCACTTGCACGTTAATTTCACGAGCAGGCTGTTCTGTTGATCAGATCAACTGGAACCCTCGTTGTCGTAAGCGACAGAGTGCCAACAACAATATTCACGAGTGCCTGTTTTCCGTGTTTTATTTTTTAGTATAAAATATTAAAAGTAGATGATTCTTCGTAATTTTTTGCATACTTGATTTATTTTGGATATACTTGCTATTTCCATAATTAAAAAAAAAAAAATTAGGCGTCATTTTCTTGGAGAGGTACGCTGAAAATTGTACGCGTACCATTGCATAGATGAGGTGGGTTCAAATCCTAGGCGAATTGAGAATAGTCTATTTATGTTAGGGGTGAGGAATTTCGAGGAAAAAATTATAAGAAAACGCGTTCTAAGTCAAAGAGAGCACACATGTCAAATTTGGTGAAACTCAGTTGAAAATTGTATGAGTAGAAGTGGTTCACGCAACACACAGACAACTTGCCTTTTAATATATAAGATAGTACATGTTTTTGTGTGCTGGTAATGTTTACTCATAGACATAAGTTGTTCCAAACACTGATGCCATGCCAGAGGCAAATTTCTTCAATTTTGAAATTTCATCAGGTAAGCAGTAATAAAATTCTACAAGTCTTCCTTCTCTGCTTCATTTGCTTGCAAATCAGTGAGCACCAACTGTAGTTCGACTGGTACGTCATCAAGGCTACAATCAAACGGATTTTGAAACTTTCAATTCTGTCGAGATCTAAAAATCTCTAAAAAAAAACTGCTTATTTAAGCCATAAAATTCAAGGTTGCCATCTTCTGCGATTCCAGCGCGAAACTCTTTGAAACACTGAAAATGAGAGAAGTTTCCTCCTTCCAGTTGTGCTTCAAACAATGATAGCTTTCTCCGTAATCCTTTGATAATTCTGTAGAGATCACAAATAAGGTTATCCTTTCCCTGAATTTTCAAGTTCAATTCATTCATGGTGGATGTGATGTCAACCAAAAACGACAACTTTGACAGCCAAGTAGAATCAGACAGAAGTGGATCAGCTTTATCCTTTTCGGTTTAGAAATAGATATTTTTCTCTTTGGAACTTATAAAAACGAAACAGGACTTTACCGCAGCTGAGCCACCTCACTGGTGTGTGATAAGGCAAGTCACAGAATTCAGAATCAATTTCTTCAAGAAAAGCCTCGAACCGGCGGTGATTAAGGGCATGACTCCGAATGAAGTTAACGCAAGAAATGTCTAAGTCTTGCCCCCAGAGTACTTGCTGATATGTAATGCGGTGTATAAACAGAGCGCCCGGGAATTGAAGATCTTCCAACTTAGTCCTGATCTGCTCCACCAGACCCTTCCTCATTTCAGCCATGTCTTTTCCTCCATCAACCGTTACACATCGAAGCTGATTCCACTGAAGGTTATATTCTTGCAAAGGTTTCTGAACTACCATGAAAATGTCTTCTCCAGTTGTTGTTCTGTGCATACTGCAAAGGATGCAAAAATCTTCTGTTATCTGAAAGTCCGAATTAACACCACGAAAGAAGACGAGATGTGATGTACAAGAGAGATCAATAGACTCATCCAGCACCAGATAATACCACAAGAAGTTCCAAGCTTTTTTCGTATCTGCAGCACTATGTTCTCTCCAAGTTCTTTTGTTCTCTGCTCAACTGAACTTGCTGAAAGGCTGATACTTTCAAACAAATCGGCTTTCTCTGGACAAAAGTCATTTGCTGCCTCCATCATACACTCTTTGATGAAGTCACCGTCAGTAAACGGTATTCTACGCTCTGCTATCTTATGCACTATTTTGTAACTTGTACGAGTGGCAGAATCATTTTCAGCAAACATTCTCATGAATTCTCACGAAGAGAATGTTTAAACACAGCAATGCAAATTAAAACACGATCGTTGCAGGAATGAACTCTCAATGCAGGTACTTACACAAAAGGTACAGTGCGGCGACGGACTGGATGAACTTACCGCGCGAGCCGGATCCAGCACGCATACCATAGTTTGGTGACGCCTGTGTCATCAGATCGTTTCCGATCATTGTCCCTCACTGAACTGAACTGTTGGAATTCGGTGAGATGGGGCGCATAAGATCCAAGATGTACAGTGGTTGACAGACCACTGACCAACTCAGTTTACCGATTGCTTGATTTGTTGCCAAATGTATGTGCAGTCGCACATTGTTATGGCGAATGTGGATCGTTTTCAGATTCTTATTTTTGCCTCTTCCTCCTAACGGCCTCTCTAAACTTCTTGAATGTATCAATATACTGCTTGTGGATCACATAAAAGTTACGTTCTAGAAAATAAAGGAAAATGACGCCTTCTCATTCTTGACCATTTCACTTCCAAAAATTCTTTTCTTTTCTTTTGATTCTGTATGGGTGCGACAATATATTTATTTACCGTTGACATTGTAAAATGACCCCAGCTTAATATTCACAACGATTTTCCCTCAGTCGACACCAATCTAACCTAAATTCCCCCTTTTCCCCTGTCCTTTTCTTTATTCTTATCAATAATTGCCCACGCCCATATTTTTAACCTTTCACTTTTATCACCGACCATTTTATTTCTTCATACATATGTTTTTCTATTTTGTTTTTCACCACGTTCTTCCGGCTTCACCATTCATTTAAAATTATATCTCCAACGAGTTAACTTGAGATTCCTTAACAACTACGTAACTTTCATTTAACTAAGGTATCTTCGGTCTTGGATACCTAATTCGCGGAATTCTTTCTACCATCGGATTACATAACCTTGTCAATTCGGAATAAGCCATTTCTGCACCTTGATTGTGAATCATTATATTTTGTCAGTGACTTTTCCTCTTTAACTCGTCTTCTCTCGACCTATCACCAGTTCTACTTCCACTCGCCTTCCTTTCCCCCTTTCTCTTTTCCTTTTTCTCGCCACTAGCCACACCTACACCGACATTCACACCCTCTCACCATGCCTGACATCCATTCTTTCCTCCAGTAGCTCCACTCTCTTCTATTCCGTTTTCTTTCCGACTTTCCTCCTCAATGCCTGCAACCCGCTAAAAAAAACTCTCCCATTTGCTTTTTAAAATAACTCACCGCTCTAGCCATCTCTCTTTCCTCAGCCGTTGCCTCCGTCATCACATTACACCCCGTGGCTTCCGCATCGAGCCCACTCTCGCCCGAACTTCCCGCCTCCTCATCCGTTCCACCCAATCTCTCTTCACTCCATCGACCACCAGCTCCGGCAAGCTTACCTTCTCCTTTCCTCCCCCTGCTTTCCACCCTTCACCCAACCTATTCTCTGCTTCCTTCTTGATCTCAACCACCAACTCTACAATTTCATCACGCACACAACAAATTGAAAACTCCACCGCCTCCTCAACCCTTCACCCACCCCTCTCCTCCCACATCCGTGACACCCTCCCTTTCAGTTCCTTCTCTCCTCCTCTTCCCTCACATTTCCTCTTCACCTTGGACATCAACTCCCTATACACGGTGATTCCCCACAACGAGGGTCTCTTAACTCTCCAATACTTCCTCGACCGTCTCCCCGAATTCACACAGCACCTCCACCCTTCTCCGTCTGGTAGAG
>NC_142938.1:62542923-62546430 GCF_046866305.1 Octopus bimaculoides | reverse complement strand
TCATTCACTAATTTTCTAATAAATAGATAAAAATTCTCTGTCCATATTAAGTAAGTACTGATATAATTACTGTACTCAATAATAGGAAAAGTACTCATAATCAATGAACCTCTAATCCTAAAGACTCTTGGTAAAAAATTGCAATTTTTTTGTGTACTTCACACTCCTAATATTTAGATTTTAAGTCTAGAAAAAATGCTTATTGTTTACAAATAATTATGATGAGTGATTGCAGGAAGTTTGGCCAACTTTTCATCTTTCCCTATTTGTGGTATTTACTTACTTTGGAAAAGAATTCTGCTGTAAGAAGCACAATACCTGTGACATTAAGGGAGCAGACCTGTGTCCTTAAACATAGCATTTAACTCTACTCCGGCTAACCACTAATTAAAAGACAGGTTTTTCCACCTACTTCATTGTGAGGACATTATTGACAAAAGGAAAAAAAATCCTGGTATACAAAAGTTATATTTAAGAAATGAACCATTTCTATCCATGCTGCAATAAAAAAAAAAACATGTAATCACAGGAATTATATACATGTATGTATGTACCTATGTAGTAAATTAAAAAGGATTAATATCTAAGCTGTGTTTAGGAAGCAGTTCAGCAAATACCAGCTGTCAGTTCTATATACATAGATTGTTTTATCTTTAACAAGGAAACTATTCATACAAGTTGAAATCCTGGGTCAAATATATTATAGATTATCATTACACTAAATCAGAGATAAGAGTTCATGGAATTATTTTTAATTCCGTAATTTAAAATATATCAAAGCCCAGTTTTTGATTTCATCATCATTTAACACCCATTTTCTATGTTGGCTGAATGGTTTGGCAGTATTCAAAGGGCTGATGTGTGGCTATTCCTTCACTCATCTTTCGGGGACTCAATGCATTATTAAAAGCATGATTTCAAACCACCATCAAATCCTCAGTAGAAACATACCTTATAGTGATAGTGTTGGTCCAGACTTTCACCAAAGTCCAGAAGTCAGCCAGATATCTAATGTAAAAGCAACAGCTACAAACCATATAACTGTAACTATAATTCAACAGTGTAAACATACTAACTCCAGACAACAACCCTCCCCCCCCCCAATTTTGTTTTTATCCATGATGAATCTAGCAAAAGAAATTAAAAAAAGACTTCTAGTTCTCATACAGCACTAACCAATGCTATTACCCCAGTGCACAACCACACCATTGCTGTCATTAATCCACAAGCTCAATGCTATAATAATGCAAGGTCTTTCACACATTACAAATCAAACAAAAGTATCATACCTTGCACAGCAAGAAAGACTTTGTACGGTGAGAAAAAGCAGTATGTGTAGCACAGTGCATACACACAAAAATAAATAAATAAGAAGGCTTTGGAATGGCAATGCATACCCTGCATGCAGATAATTTTTTTTGCAAATTACAGTGTGGTTTACAATGTGTTGTTTACCCATGCTTTTTAATTGAACTGAATTAAGCTTTGTGTTTTTTTTTTTTTAATATTCACGAGTGTGGAAGCGCAATGGCCCAGTGGTTAGGGCAGGGGACTCGCGGTTTCGATTCCCAGACCGGGCATTGTGAGTGTTTGTTGAGTGAAAGCACCTAAAGCTCCACGAGGCTTCGGCAGGGGATGGTGGCGAACCCTGCTGTACTCTTTCACCACAACTTTCTCTCACTCTTACTTCCTGATTCGGTTGTGCCTGTAATTCAAAGGGCCAGCCTTGTCACACTCTGTGTCACGCTGAATATCCCCGAGAACTACGTTAAGGGTACACGTGTCTGTGGAGTGCTCAGCCACTTGCACGTTAATTTCACGAGCAGGCTGTTCTGTTGATCAGATCAACTGGAACCCTCGTTGTCGTAAGCGACAGAGTGCCAACAACAATATTCACGAGTGCCTGTTTTCCGTGTTTTATTTTTTAGTATAAAATATTAAAAGTAGATGATTCTTCGTAATTTTTTGCATACTTGATTTATTTTGGATATACTTGCTATTTCCATAATTAAAAAAAAAAAAATTAGGCGTCATTTTCTTGGAGAGGTACGCTGAAAATTGTACGCGTACCATTGCATAGATGAGGTGGGTTCAAATCCTAGGCGAATTGAGAATAGTCTATTTATGTTAGGGGTGAGGAATTTCGAGGAAAAAATTATAAGAAAACGCGTTCTAAGTCAAAGAGAGCACACATGTCAAATTTGGTGAAACTCAGTTGAAAATTGTATGAGTAGAAGTGGTTCACGCAACACACAGACAACTTGCCTTTTAATATATAAGATAGTACATGTTTTTGTGTGCTGGTAATGTTTACTCATAGACATAAGTTGTTCCAAACACTGATGCCATGCCAGAGGCAAATTTCTTCAATTTTGAAATTTCATCAGGTAAGCAGTAATAAAATTCTACAAGTCTTCCTTCTCTGCTTCATTTGCTTGCAAATCAGTGAGCACCAACTGTAGTTCGACTGGTACGTCATCAAGGCTACAATCAAACGGATTTTGAAACTTTCAATTCTGTCGAGATCTAAAAATCTCTAAAAAAAAACTGCTTATTTAAGCCATAAAATTCAAGGTTGCCATCTTCTGCGATTCCAGCGCGAAACTCTTTGAAACACTGAAAATGAGAGAAGTTTCCTCCTTCCAGTTGTGCTTCAAACAATGATAGCTTTCTCCGTAATCCTTTGATAATTCTGTAGAGATCACAAATAAGGTTATCCTTTCCCTGAATTTTCAAGTTCAATTCATTCATGGTGGATGTGATGTCAACCAAAAACGACAACTTTGACAGCCAAGTAGAATCAGACAGAAGTGGATCAGCTTTATCCTTTTCGGTTTAGAAATAGATATTTTTCTCTTTGGAACTTATAAAAACGAAACAGGACTTTACCGCAGCTGAGCCACCTCACTGGTGTGTGATAAGGCAAGTCACAGAATTCAGAATCAATTTCTTCAAGAAAAGCCTCGAACCGGCGGTGATTAAGGGCATGACTCCGAATGAAGTTAACGCAAGAAATGTCTAAGTCTTGCCCCCAGAGTACTTGCTGATATGTAATGCGGTGTATAAACAGAGCGCCCGGGAATTGAAGATCTTCCAACTTAGTCCTGATCTGCTCCACCAGACCCTTCCTCATTTCAGCCATGTCTTTTCCTCCATCAACCGTTACACATCGAAGCTGATTCCACTGAAGGTTATATTCTTGCAAAGGTTTCTGAACTACCATGAAAATGTCTTCTCCAGTTGTTGTTCTGTGCATACTGCAAAGGATGCAAAAATCTTCTGTTATCTGAAAGTCCGAATTAACACCACGAAAGAAGACGAGATGTGATGTACAAGAGAGATCAATAGACTCATCCAGCACCAGATAATACCACAAGAAGTTCCAAGCTTTTTTCGTATCTGCAGCACTATGTTCTCTCCAAGTTCTTTTGTTCTCTGCTCAACTGAACTTGCTGAAAGGCTGATACTTTCAAACAAATCGGCTTTCTCTGGACAAAAGTCATTTGC
>NC_142938.1:62452923-62535423 GCF_046866305.1 Octopus bimaculoides | reverse complement strand
ATGAAATGAGCTCAAATTCGGCAACTGGCCCCGATGGTTTCCCAGCTGTCCTCTTAAAGTCGTGTAAACAAGAATTAGCAGGACCACTCCGGATACTCTTCCAGAGTTTCCTTGCAAATGGTAAACTTCCCAAAAAGCTGAAGGAAGGCACCATATGTCCTATCCATAAAGGTGGAAGCAGAGCAGAGGCTGGAAACTACAGGCCCATCTCTCTAACTTCACATATTAGCAAAGTCATGGAACGAATTGTCAGAAGGAGATTGATTGCGTTCCTAGAAGAAAATGACTTGCTGAATGAGACCCAGCATGGTTTCCGTCCAGGTAAAAGCTGCCTCACGCAGCTCTTGCAGCATTATGACTGGGTCCTGAAGCAGCTACTTGACCATTCAAATGTTGATGTGATATATCTCGACTTTGCAAAAGCCTTTGACAAAGTTGATCATGGCTTGATATGTCACAAGCTGCGAAACCTTGGCATAGCTGATAAATTAGGAGAGTGGCTGCATGACTTCCTGAATGGTAGAAGTCAGACAGTTGCAGCCAATGGAGAACTATCTAGGGAAACACAAATATTGAGCGGTGTTCCACAGGGAACTGTTCTGGGGCCACTACTGTTCATAGTGGCCCTTCTGGACATGCCCACGGTCACTCGGAGAGCCACTGTCACTAGCTATGCTGATGACACAAAGATATCTCAGGCAATAAAGAATCCTGATGATATTGTAAGCCTGCAGAATGACCTAAATGCAATATATGAGTGGGCAGAGCAAAATAATATGCAGTTCAATGCAAAAAAATTTCAAGTACTGCGCTACAAGACCACGAGTACCTCCCAACTGGCATACACAGGGCCTGGAGGTACTGCAATCCCAGAACCACAAACAGTTAGAGATCTGGGCATCAACATGTGTAGTGATGCATCATTTCACATGCACATTATCAAGTTGACAGCAAGGTGCAGACAACTGGCGGGGTGGATACTGAGGACTTTCTGTACAAGGGATCAAAAAGTCATGTTGATTCTATGGAAGACATTTGTTCTGAGCCGCCTAGACTATTGCTCTCAGTTGTGGTCACCAGACAGTGTTAAGCGGACAGCAGAACTCGAGGCAATTCAGCGGCACTATACAAAAAAGATCGCCACAGTCCAACAGATGAACTACAGGGAGCGACTGATGGCACTAGGTCTCTACTCCCTGGAGCGCAGGCGGGAGAGATATGTAATAATATACATATGGAAAATACTGGAAGGACTGGTGCCAAACTTTGGTATCAAGTACTACAGGAATGCCCGCACGGGTCGCCACTGCATGGTGCCAAAGGTACCGTCCACTGCATCTCACATAAGAACGAGATACTGCAGCAGCCTTGGTTTCAGAGGACCTCAGCTCTTCAATGCCCTGCCAAAACATTTGAGAGACATGCAAGACATGGATGCGGAGGTCTTCAAGACAAAACTTGACGCTTTCCTCTCCACGATACCAGACGAACCAATGGCTCGTAATGAGACGCAGTTTAGGGCAGCTGTGTCAAATTCTCTTATACACCAGATGTGCCATCAAAACTCTTGATTGGACCATGTCAGGTGGGGGAGAAGAGCCATGCAAGGAACGTGAAAATCACGGTGGTGCACCAGCATGACCGCAGCCACTTGGCTGAAACACATAAATAAATAAATAAAAAATATATATACATATATTATATATATATATATATATATATATATATATATATATATATATATATATATATATATATAGAGAGAGAGAGAGAGAGAGAGAGAGAGAGAGAGAGGGGGAGAGAGAGAGGGAGGAAAAACAGCAGCAGCAACGATCACATCAACATTTACGGAATCATTAACATTAGTGGTAATAATAATAACAGACATGACATAAATAATAATGCTATTGCTCCTAAAAAATGCAACTGTCGAGACAGAGCTAATTGCCTGCTGAAAAGTGCTTGTTTCACAAATAAAATTGTTTAGAAACGTATCATTAAAAACAGTACTAGCACCTTCACTTACATAGACAGCTCAGCACGTGACTTCAAAGTGAAATTACGTTATCACATCTCATTTAAACAACGACATAAGGTTGCTAAAACCACATAGCTTCTAAAATATGGCAATTAACAGACGATAATATTCAATTTGAGATTATGTGGATCATTATTAGAAGGGCTTCACAATATTCTAATGAGTGTTATGACTGAACTCTATGAGATGTTAAAGTATATGTGAGATATCAAAGCACCAGAGCCGCCTATTAAATTGGAAATCGGAACTAAGGCTAATCTTTTTTGCTTGCACTAGATTCGATGAGTATTTGCATACTTTAAGCCAGTAATTCTACAAGCCCTAGTTTAACCACCATTTAGCTAACTAAAGCAGTGTTATAAACCTGCAACCCTACTTCTTAGATTCTATGTTAACAATCTTATATTGGCTATAATTTACGGCATTAGGTGCTGTTTATGACCTACTTGAACTTATGACGCAAGGTGAGGATAAGACAGTGTATGACCTCATCTTTCAGGTCTACATTCCCCATATGACACTGTATTCGTGCGTGCACGTGGACACTCGTTCTGTTTGTGCCTATGGGCACGCGCATATATGGACATACTAATTTATATTGTTCTTTTGCGATTCCTTAGTAGGTTTACGTGTATATGAGCATATATATATATATATATATATATATATATATATATATATATATATATATATATATAAATTATAAATGATTGATAGGGAAGAAAGAGTGTACTGTAAGCTTTATTTAGCACGACAATCGTTTCGGCTTACATCTTACTGCCCCTTAGTGTGTGGGGTACAATATAATGGAATTTTTATATCCTTGTATGTTGGATATATAATAAAACATAACGAAGTGGGGGTGGTGGAGAAAGTATTTGCACGACGCACTACTATTTCTATTTCACGAGACTCAACGCTCTCAATCACCAATCACGTTTCTTTGAGTCGTTCGTATTTTGATGGTTTCACCGAAAGGTTGGTTGTTTTGCTTTGCGTGCTGTTGATATTCTTGTAAATTGTGTTTCGCTTGTTCCCGTAAGGGTGACTTTGATATTATATTATTTGTACTGTGAACTGTGATCCTCCCCCTTCGGGGGAAGGAATTTTGTGCTCAAGTGAACTGTGTTGGTGTTAAACCAAACGATTATCTCTCCGTTAGACGGAGTTGTGTTGTGTTAAAAAATTATTTAAAAAAAAAAGGAAATGGCTTCTATGGAGGTTCAGAATAATATGAATTTTGCAGCGGCCGTTGGCGGTCGTGAAATAATTCAATTTAAAATTGAAGAAATACAGAAGTTTTACGGGATGATAACAGAAAAAGATGGTGAAGCTAAGATCTCACCTCCAAGCGAACTACAAAACAAAATAAAAGAACGCACAATTATCTACAAAACCTACAATGTAGAGACAAAGAAATTTGAACACTTGGAGGAGGGGACGATTGAAAAATGTCTCGGTTCAACAATGATCGAAATTAAATATTTAACAAGGGGAATGAAATTCGCAACTGTGGAAGCAAGGTTCGAGTCGTCAGAACGTGCAAGAGAATATTCGACTCGAACTTTGCAAAGTGGAAATATTCTGCTGCTACCGTTATACCTGGGACGGAGAACATCCAGGATTAAAATTAAAAACATCCCCCCTGAAGCAGAGGTAGGATGGATTTTGGCCACCCTCCTCCGCAGGAGAGAGGAAAAAATCAAAATAATCGAAATAATACGAGACGGTCCACTAAATTGGCGAGGTCAGACCCTAGAGATTCTGGCCCAAGCCACAAGCATCGACCTGGAGGATTTACCGGAAACTATTGTAATGAACGACATGAACATCTCTATTCACGTAGAAGGGAGAAAACCTCGGTGCTACAAGTGCAGCAAGAAGGGCCACATAAAAGAGAAGTGCCCCGAAAACAAGAAATCAGACCAACCTACACCTGTCCCCTCCACCTCCAAGGAAGTTACCCCAAAGGATAAAAAAACAGAATCAAAAAAACCTGAAGCAAAAAAGGATGTACCTGAAAACAATAGAAAAAACAAAGAAAGTGCGCCCCTGGATACAGAGGTTGCGGAAAAAAACGCACCTACCAAAAAGGGTGAACTCCCAGTCAAGGAGGCTGTTACCAGGAGTACATTACGGATAGTGAAGAAGAAAAAAGTGTGACTACAGACGAGTATAAAGTGTGCTCTAGGAAGAGACAAAAAAAAAACTGATTCCCCGAAAGCAATTCGAGCTAAAATACCCAAGCCCCTGAACACAGAAAGGAAAAAAAAGAAAATGTCCTTCATAGACATACCCATAAACATCCCCGAATCCAGTGATCTAGTAACAGTGTCTTACAATGCCAAGAACATTTATTTAGATGGGGTCATTAGACCCCATCGAGAATCCCTAGTCAATAGAAATGACTATGTTCAAAGCCCTTTCGTAATAGCAAAAATTGCTAGAACACTATTTTACGACATGTTGAAATTACACCCCAAAGACATACATTTATTAAAAAAATCAAACAAAGGTGTTCGACCCGCCGATGGAGCCATTCTTAGACGAAAAGGATGAGCGTAGGGGAATGGTCTCAAATGTTTTGAGAACCATTCCCCTAACAACAAGATAAATGAGGGTAAGGTAGCTTTCTTTTCTTCTATGACTCATAATGATTGCGTTGGATATTGCTTGTTTGAACGTGCGTGGCCTGAACTCGAAGAGGAAGCAGGCGTGCCTCCTGGACGACCTCAGGTCACATGATATAGATGTGATGGTTGTTACAGAGACCAGGCTGGACAAGCTGCAAGCCTTCTCTGCACTCCTGAACGGCTACGAGAAAATAATTTCTTCTAGCCGGGAGGGAGGGAGCAGAGGGGTAGCTGTCTTGATCCGTAAAAGCTTGGTCATGCAAGTAAGTACAATCTTCGTGGACCCAGAAGGCGAGTTGGTCGTTCTGGATCTAACATACAATGGTAAGGCCGTCAGACTGGTGGGCATCTACGCGCCTAGTAATGCAAGCAAACGGGTTGGCTTCTTTCAACGCCTGGAGAATTTCCTGGTAACATCCAAGACACTAGTGGTACTAGGTGACTTCAACGCTATACTGGATGCACGCATAGATAGCGTGGGCTCAACAGATAGAAAAGGAAACTCTTGCCTCATCGATCTGCTGAAGCGTTTCAGGCTGGCAGATCGATACAGACTTGACCACCCGAACACTCCAGTGTGGACCTGGACAAGAAGTGACGGAATGGTCAGGTCTTACATAGACAGGATAGTGGTAAGCACTAGAGATAGTCACAGTTTCAGTTGTCCACAATTTACATACGTACCCTACACAGATCACAAGTTAGTGACGTGTAGGGTGAATATAGATAAGGTACATAGACAGGGATCTGGCTACTGGAAGTTGAACAAGACTATATTGGATTGCAAGGCTTACCGTAGCCAGATTAAGGAGTTAGTGAAGAGGGCGCTTACCGGCGCTGTTATCAACAACCGGTGGTGGAGCGCCCTCAAAAGAGCCCTTCGAATTGAGTCAATTAGATTTAGCAAACAGTTAACTCTAGAACAGACTAGAATAGAAAGGGATTTAGTTAAGGCATTAGACGAGGCATTGAGAACGGGCTCTGCGTCACAAGTGTTGGCGGCGAGATCGGCACTGGACCGACACCTCAATGCCAAACATGAAGGATGCAGAGTCCGAGCTAGGACACGTGCAATGGGCCGTGAAGGTATCAATGTTGCTAGATGGGCTCGCTCGGAAGAAACCCGTCGTGGCATTGATGCTACGATCGGGTCTTTGATAGATGAGTCCGGACAGGAAATCCAAGGACAGGAGGAGATGTGCAAGGCCTTTCACAAGCACTTTGCCACGTTGTTCGGGAGGGGCGGGACATTGGACCATGGGGATGCTTTACGGCATTTTCTGGACGGCGGCCCGCGTCTTTCGGCTCGTGACGCTGAGCGCTGCGAAGGACCAATCACAGCCAAAGAGATCAGAGAGGTGCTTTCCGAAAGCCCCCGGGAAAAGTCGCCGGGTCTGGATGGTCTTCCCTACGAGTTTTACAGTAGCATGTCAGACTTGTTCGGGGACATACTGGCTAGTGTGTACACGAATTGGCAGCAGAATGGGAGGATTCCCAAAGATGTGAGCCGAGGAGTGGTGACACTAATCAGGAAGGACACGAGCAAGGGGGATAACGTTAATAACTTTAGGCCCATAACTCTGCTAAACACAGAGTTAAAGATTTTGGCCAAGGTGCTCGCAAAGAGAGTTAGGGTTGTCGTGGGCGACCTGGTGGGGGAAGCACAGACATGTGCCATCCCTGGAAGGACTATACAAGACAACCTTCACCTCATTCACTACACCATAGAGCGGGTGGGTAAAATGCATGGCAACGGTGGGGCACTGGTGAATTTGGACCAGTCTAAGGCGTTCGATAGGGTTGACCACGGATACCTGGCGGCTGTCCTTCGGGCGGCCGGATTTGGCCCGATCTTCCGAGGCTGGATTAAAGCCATGTACGGCAACATCGAATCAACAGTCCGGGTGAATGGGTTCCTTTCGAACCCCTTCGCGATTAAGCGTTCGGTTCATCAGGGCTGCCCCCTGTCCCCGATTCTGTACGTGTTGGCGCTCGAGCCATTACTGCGGAAGTTGAGGGACGTGGGGGCGGACCCGCATGATCTTTGTAACGGAAGGAACGTGACGGCATACGCGGATGACGTCACCATCATCGTGTCAGACGAAGGGCGTCTACCTCACTTAAAGGACGCCACCAAAAGATACGAGACGGTAGCAGGGGCGAAAATTAACCAGAAAAAATCAGTCGGCTTGCAACTCGGCACCTGGAGAGGCAAGTCGATGTCTCCCAACAGCGTCGTCGGGCGCTGGACGGAGGGCCCGGTTAAAATGCTCGGTGTCTGGTTTGGACCGGACCTCCAGGTGGAGAAGAACTGGAGTGAGGTGGCGAGCAAGGTGACAGCCGTAGCCCAGAAGTGGTCTGGGAGGAGGTTATCCCTGTTGGGAAGGGCGGAGGTTGCACAGGTTTTCATAGCATCTGTGATAACCTATCGCCTAACCGTCGTGCCTTGCACTGTTTTGTGGCTGAACAAGTTGGAGCGGATCCTTTTCCACTTTTTGTGGGGAAGTAAAACTCCACTTGTGAGGCGCTCCATCTGTTATCAGAAACCGCTAAAGGGTGGGCTGGGGATGCCCTGGCTGATGATGCGCAAGCACGCGCTGAGGCTGAGGCATCTCCGGTGCCACCTAGATGGTGAGCAGGTGTGGTCAACGCTTGCCGAGCAGGATTTCCCAAAGTATGGGTCCCTGAGGGACTTAGGAGCATGGATCAGACGAAGACCCAAGACGGGGGAATGGCAGATTGAGTGCAAACAAGCGCTCTCCCTCTTCTCTCGAGTGAGTAATGCTAGCAGCAGGGTTACCACAGCGGATATTTATAGCGGGTTGGTGGAGCTTAAGTCTGATGATGTCCTGGGGGAGAGTCTGGGCTTCGACAAGAGGCAGCTAACCAGCCTGTTCGGGAGGACCTTCGGGTCGGGACTCCTGGATAATTACCAGAAATCCTTGGCCTGGCTGTGCTACCGATCGGCGTTACCGGTTCGGGAAAGAGTCAAGACACGGTTGTGACACCTCCCCCACATGTCCGAGGTGCGGGCGGGCCAGTGAAACGGTGACGCACGCCTTCGTTCACTGTGGGGAGCTGAGTGATTTGATAACCTATGCCGAACAGCTGATGTCGGATACAGAAAGAGTACGACTCTCGACTGAGTCCATGATTAAGATGGTACCGCCTTCCTCCTTTTCCAAAAAGAGGAAGGCGGCATTTCTTTGCGTAATAACCATAGTGAAAGAAACGGTATGGAAGACGCGCTCGGAAGGAATTGCGACAGGACAATTCATCTCCAGACGAGGGCTGGTGAACTACTTCACCGCCCATCTTGTTTCCAAGATCCGTCTGGAGAGGAGGAGCTTGTCGCAAAGAGTATTTGCCAAAAGATGGAAGGATGTCGCAAGAAAGTTGTGTATGCAAAGGGCCATGCCAACACGGTCGGACCGGGCATAGAAGGAAATGAAATGGAAAAGAAAAAGGAAAAAAAAAAAAAAATCAACCGGCGGGTTAGTGGGACACTCCCCAACCCAAAAGTAATCCAATTTTTAAAAACAATAACATCATCACATTATAATATATTATTCTCATGTTAAAATCATTCGTTAAATCATCTGTAAAAAGGCTCAACGATCTATATGTTCCCCCTTGTCTGTCCTAGTTCGTCCCCTCTATGTATCCTATTTATTAGGAAATAAAAGAAAATCAATCACAGCTCACAGTGAACTGCTTACCAACCCGAACTTCCAATAGCTCACAGTTCTTTAATTTATAACAATGAGTCAGTCCACCTTTAATCACTTGGGTAGTGGTCAGAATCCTTCCACAACATCTCTTTTTATAATCAGTCTCGCCTATCTTCTGCCCTTTTGAGAATTGAACTCTGCTCAGAGATTTAATATCTCTTACGCTTGGAGTTCAATTCCAGTGTTTCCGCTCTTTCCCATTTTCTGGTGCTAGAAAGTGTATTTTCAAATTGCTTAGGTGTTGATACTGCAAACGTGTCGTATCATATTTCCATGGGGATTTCATTTCTTGTAACTGTTTTCTCCAAGAATCTTTTTTTGAAGTTGGTTAATATGTCTTTTATGTTCGACATTTTCCCTTTTACCAGGAATAACATTCTTCCAATTGTTTAATAATTACACCGTCCTCCCAGCTTTCTTTACCATATTTATAGGTTTTAAATCAAACTTTGTCACCCAACTTGAAAAATTTTAAAGTATTTTTGTTGTTCGTCTTTTTAAAAAATTTTCACTTGGTATCAGCTTATCAAAAACGGATCTGATCTTTCAAGCAAGCATCAGTTCTGCAGGTGACATTTCCGACGCTGTAATCGAATTAGGTGTTACTCGGTACGTTCTTAGAAGTTGTTGGAGGGCAAAATCGTCCATCACTTCATTATTCACCTTTCCAATGTCCTCTTGAAAGTGTCAGTAAAACGCCTCGCTTGTCCATTTGACCTAGGATGATAGGTTGGAGTGGTGACATGTTTGATGACGAACGTTTTACAAAATTTTCTGAACTCGTTGGATGTAAACTGAGTTCTATTATCAGACACGATGGTATTATGAATAATATACCAGGCGAACAATTCGTCTAAAAAGCTTACTGTAACCGCAGATGTAGGCTTTGTTACATTTATACACTTCCGGTCACTTTGAAAACTGCACGACAAGGTAATATGAACCTTAAAGTGGATATGCGTAATCAACACGCAGTCTAACCCATGGAACATAAAATTTTGACCACGGTTGCATTTAGTGGTAGGCGTTCTTGCAGCTAAGGCACACCCTCTGCATGCTTTCACTGATTCTTCAAAATCACGGTCCATTGTTGACCAATATATATAACTTCTCATTTACGATTTCATTCTCGAAATCCCCGAGTAACCAATATGAAATTCCTTTAATAATCGCTTTTGTAGTGTGGCTGGCACTACGACTCTGTGCGTACATCGACACATTATCACACAGTGAGAAATAGTTCGCATTTGTGTTGCGCATATTTTTATCTCAGTATTTTTTTCATTTTTATAATGAATTTATCGTTTTCGCTTTTTGATTTTATGTCTAGCAGTTCACAAATGACGTTACACAAAACATCAATCACGGTATCTTCAAATGTTTCTGCATTCTTCGAAATCAGTCTTGATAAACCATCTAGGCGACCTAATTTCTCCATCTTGAAATCATAGTTTAATAATATCGTACCCTAGCTTTGCAACCTATTAGCAGTATGGGTAGAGATTCCTTTCTTTGACTCAAATATTGATAATAATGGACGATGATCAGTCTGTAGACGAAAACTTCTACGGGGTAAAAGTTTGTGAAATTTTTTTACGGCAAAAATAATCGCTAGAGCTTCTTTTTCGATTTGGCTATAATTTTTCTCTAGTGATATCAGAGAACGTGAAGCATGAATCAACGTCTTCACGTTTCTGCTCTTATACCGCACTCAGAAGCATCTGAAACTACATCAATCTCCGCTTCAAGATCGAAGTTTGCTATTAAAAATTAGATGTTAATATTTAAAAATTTTTTTAAACGCATTTTGACAATCTTTCCGACCAATTTCATTTCATATCTTTTTTTCAGCAGATTATTCAGTGGAATCCTCACCTTATGCATATTTGGAATATAATTTTGATAATAGTTTGCCAGTCCTAAAAATGCTTGTAAGGCTGCTATGTTTGTGGACGCGGCATATTTTTAATTGCATCTGCCATCGAAGGGTCTGTTCGAAGTCCACTTCTGTCAATAATTTGTCCTAAATATATTATTTTCGGTAAGAAAAATTCACACTTTTCTTCACTCAAAGTAAAATCGTAACCCCTATTTTTTTCCAAACATATATTTTACGTCCTGTACGTATTGATCCCTGGATTCGCTTTTAATGAGTATATCATCCATATATGGAATTGCGAATTCACAGTTCACTAACATTGCATCCATAATCTGTAGAAAATCGCTGGTGCGACTTACAAGTCAAATGGTAACCTCTTATATTTATAGTCCTTTATGTGTGCTAATTGTTAGTTATTTAGAACATTCATCATCTACTCTAATTTGTAGGTACGCGTCAGAGAGATCCACTTATATGCTCCGGAGTAGGTAGCGGATAGTGGCACGTTTTAAGACATTTATTTGAACCATTGGAAAAATTAGCACAGTCTGATTTTATCATTCGTTTTCTTAACGTACACAGTTGGTGGTGATGCCCATTGATTATATTCCACTTTTTGGATAACTCCAATTTTTTCTAGTCTAACTCAAAGTTTATTTGTTCTAACGCTGCGAACGGTAAAGTTCGTTTTTGTCGGTATAGCGTTTTCTTTGATTTGAAACTGCGCCTTCGTTTTAGTGTACAGACCTAATTTATCAGCTAGAACTTCAGGAAAAATATTAAATTTTTTTTAAAAATCCCTCTGACGACTTATTTGTACTGGAGGAAAAACCATTGACAATTTGACAGAAAAAAAATTATTGGGAGGGCCCATAAGTTAAATAATTCTATCCAGCCAGTTCCGAATAAATTTATAGTATTATTTAACACAAAAGCGTTTAAAGTTTTTTTTCACGAAATGTAATGTCACATATCATTTCAGCCTTAAAATATATATCTTTTTTCCTGAAACACCACGGGCAATTTTTGAAGTTTCATTTAATCTAGGTCTCCCGATTTTTTCCATGTACATGTGTTTATTATCGAGATATCGTTGCCTGTATCCAATTGTAACTTACCTTTATGCTATTAATATTTACATATTCAAATTTCCTTTGAAACTGGTGCGTATTTTTTGTCACCAATAACCTATTTACGTGATTTTTTCCTGTTGAACCGTGTTGTTTACCGCTCGGGCAAAATTGGTAGTAGCCAGCTATTATAACTAGACCAGTAGCCGGTCGACAGAAGAAAGTCGAAGGTCCAAAAGGTCGAAAGTACGTATAGACTGTGTTGATAGTCGAGTCTGTGCTGATAATACTAATTATACTGTGATGTTGTGGCACACTGTCGGTTACGATGACGAGGGTTCCAGTTGATCAGATCAACGGAACAGCCTGCTCGTGAAAATAACGTGCAAGTGGTTGAGCATTCCACAGACACTTGTACCCTTAACGTAGTTCTCGGGGGGAGATTCAACGTGACACAGAGTATGACAAGGCTGGCCCTTTGAAATACAGGTACAAAAGAAACAGAAAGGAAGAGTGAGAGAAAGTTGTGGAGAAAGAGTACAGCAGGGTTCGCCACCCCACCACTGCTGGAGCCTTGTGGAGCTTTAGGTGTTTTCGCTCAATAAACACTCACAGCGCCCGGTTTGGAAATCGAAACCGTGATCCCACGACCGCGAATCTGCTGCCCTAACCACTGGTCCATTGCCTCCACTATACTGTGATACTGAGTGGACGTTATAACGCTCCAACCTTTTGAGGATAAAGACACTTTACGACAGGGGGTGCCAGATAGAACCATTCTGTCGACGACTTCGGAATGTAACAATATCTGTCCGAGCGACAACCGTCGTCAAAAGATAGATACAACAGTGGCAAAAGACTGCTTTACAACAAACCGTTCTTTTTAGGTTCTGTCCTTCAATGCTACACTTTAAGCATTTTATATTTTTAAACGGACATTTATTTTCTAAATGTAGACCAACACACCCGTAATATGGATTCGTTCTTGATATTTCTTCTCTTGTTCCTTATTCGTTATCGGTCGATACGCTTGAATCAGGGAGCAATCTTTCTCGTCAACTGTATTTGCGTCATGTCTTAGATTAATAATCCTCTGACATTCTTCTGATACTGCTTGTAAAGTTGAATTTTGGTTCTGTTCTAATTTTGTTAATATCCTTCACGTATACCTGCATCTTTGCTTGCAGTAAAAATTGAACAAAAATTAAGGACTTGAACATGTCCAGAGTCAACTCATTCAATTTGAAATTCTCACACTCTCTGTTAACCACTTCGGGATAGGTGACGAAATCTTCATAATATTTTTTGACCAAATTTGAAAATTGCCAGCGAGTATTGAAAAGAGAACTTCTTTCACCAAAAAGTTTCGGTAAAATATTAAATATTTCATCGAAACAAATCTCACCTGGTTTCTTCGGCAGAATATAATTACTGTCATTTTCGTTTTCGGCAGAGGATAATTTCTATAATTTTCGTTTTCGGCAGAGGATATCTTTCTTAAAAGTAGTCGTACTTTTTCTCGTCGGACCAACTCTTACACTCTTCTTTGAAGATTTCTTCGTACCTTCAAAAATATTCAGAGAAATTAATCCTTTCTTCTGGATTATAGCTGAATTCTTCAATTGCGTTTGCTACGCTGTCTGGCGAGTACGAACCTGAAGTATTTTCAGACTTCTTCAACACTAATTCCAGCTATTGCTGTTGTAGTTGCTGCTGCAGTAGCTGCAGTTGTTGTTGCTGTTGCAACTGTACCACGGAGGCCAATACAATCTCCATGTTAAACGATTTTTTCTTTGGTTTCGTACAAAAAAACAAAACAAAAAAAAATTAAACGTTCAACGCAAGGTTGGAACAACTCGTCGCCACTTTTATTGCATGTATTTTGCAAAAATTTTAGAATTCATGACCCGTAAATTGTGTTCCATTATCTGATACTAACGTGTCTGGAACACCGTATCGGGCAAATAATTCATACAGGAACTTTAACGTTGTCTTTGCGGTTGGTTTATTGCACCTGCATACCTCTAGCCACTTTGTACTACTATCAAGAACGATTAGATAGTATGCGCCGTTTACCAGTCCAGCGTACTCGATATATACCCTGCACCACGGACTATCTGTCTCAGGCCACGATTGGTATTTCACTGGTGGTACTTTGACTGCTAGCGCACGATCTCTACATGATTTTACACAATTTTTAATATCCTGGTCCATTGTCGGCCAGTATACATAGCTCCTCATTAAGGCTTTCATTCTCGACATTCCCGAGTGTCTACTGTGGAATTCCTATAATATTCGATGCTGTAGTGCAGTTGGTACTACCACTGTTTGTGAGTACATTAAAACATCGTCGCATAGCGAAAAATTATCCGAATTTGTATTTTAATTTTTTTATTTTTCAACATCCCTTTCATTCTTGTAATTCTGCGGACTTCATTTTTATATCATAAGCTGTCATCGCAGTTCGTGAATAACATTACACAATGTTTTTAAATAATTTTTTCTTCAATTTAGTTGCGGAGTTATTTTCACTGGTGGGGGCAGCCATTTAATTTTTTACAATATTGGGAGATCCCATTAGTAAAACAACTGCAACCAGTCGGTACCAAACAGATTGGTGGTTTTCTTTACAACGAAAACTTTCGCCTTGTAAGATTTTCTTTGAAATATATCATTCCACATTTCATCTACAGAGTGTAATTTGTCACCGGTCATGCCACGTGCAGTTTTTGCTGTCTTTCTTACATAGGCTTCCCTATTTTCTTCCACGTGTCGGTGTTAATGATTGAAATGTCACTACTAGTATCTAGTTGTAATTTAATATTTACTCCTTTTACGTGTACAAATTTCTTTATTTAGGAATCGATTTTACTTATTGCCGAGAGCACTTTAGAATTTTTTACATTTGGCCTTCGTCCTTTTGTTCTGCAGTGTGAACCCTTGTGTCCAAATTTTTAACAACTGTATCATTTTTGGTTTTTAAAAGGGCAATATTTTCTGAAATGTAGGTCTCCACTTCCGTAACATGGATTAGGACCTAACCTTCTTTGGTTATAGATTCTCAGAGTTAAACCTTGGTTCGCTTGTTCAAGTTTTGAAAGAATTCTTGCCCATATTTCTGTATCTTCATTTGCTGTAAGGCCTTGTACAAAATTGTGGCACTCAAGCATCCCGGGAATAAGTTCTTTGTTTAAAACTTTCACACATTCTGTTGCCTGATCCTCTATACGTAATAAATTCATCATCTTTTTTAGTTAAATTCTAACACCCTATTTGAGTGTTAAATAGAAGTTTTATAACCAAGCATGATCGACAGTAATTTGATTGTTTCCTGAAAACAAATTTCACTAGACATTTTGGGCAATATAAAATTACAGTATCGTCCAAGCTTAGCCGGAGCTAATTTACGTAATAATAACCTTACTTTTTCTTTGCTCGACCATGTCTTGCAACCTCCTCTAAAAATCTCTCCGTATCTTCTGTAGTTCGCTGCAAAAGTTATACCCACCTCTAGGTTATAACTGAATTCTGTTATGGCGTTCCATACACCATCTGGCGAAAACGAACTTACCGCATTTTCGGACTTTGGGTATAGCTCCAATAATTTTGCTGTTGTAGTTGTTGCTGTACTAGTTGCTTCTGCAACTCCTGTTCCTGTTCTTGCTTTTGCAACTGTATCATAGAAGCTAATATCTCTTCCAGCATTTAAAAAGTTGTGTCACGAACAAGTTGTTAAATAACCTACGTGAGTTTCGAAACCCTCATAGCCAGATGTTGTATCCTCCGTCTCCAACGTCGTGGTACTGTTACGATATTGTGACGGATGGTTTAGATACACTGTACTAGTGGTGTAACAGTAAACGAGATAACGATGCAACCATAATAACAACGTAACGACCCGACAATCTCTTCACGAACCAACAATGAATATTCCAAGCGAATTAACCTGCCTTCACTGCGAACGCAACTCGAACTAATACAGAAACTTCACTCCGACTGCTACTATTTATAATCGCCCGGTCCAGTCTATTTCTCGTAAAGAGGCGTCGTGACCCTGATTACAACAACGACGCGCTACTATTATTGTTACACGAGACTGAACGCTCTCAATCACGGCTCACATTGAACTGTTTACCAACCCGAACTGCCAAGCGCTCACTGTTCTTTAATTTATAACAATGAGTCACTCCACCTTTAGTCACTTGGCGGGTGGTCGGAATCCTTCCACAACAAGAATCGAATCAAATTAAATATGAGTCTGAAGCATACAAGAGTAATAAAATAGATGAATAAGGGGGAGAGCATAAACATACGCACATGTAAACATGTATAGACAGTTATACACACATACATAATGCACATATGCGTATGTATAGGTGTATATGCATGCATGTGTGTACATGTTTACATGTTGTGCTTATGTCTCTCCCCTTATTCATCTATTTTTTTATTGTTGTCTGCTTCAAACTCATATTTAATTTCATATATATACTCACATGAATATGTGAAACAGATAAACTAAAAACAATTTACAATATAAATTTTCACTTTTATTTTGATCAGAATACCAGCGTCTTCAAAGCAAAATCTTTGTAGCACAGCTCGCCTGCTTTAAGCGTGTCTGACTCACTTCCTCTCCGTTTGCTGTTTTACTCTTCTTCACCCACGGTGACAGACGACACATACATTGTGTTTTATTATATGTAATATATATATATATATATATATATATATATATATATATATATATATATTATATATATATATATATATATCAGACTTTTGGCCATACCCCATCGAATCATTTCTAAAATCCTGATGCCTCCTTGCGATATTTAATTTTTGTTATTTAAAATTTGGTTAATATTTACAACATTACCCTGAAACAAAATTTTTAAAAATAGTGCAACTGATATAAAAAAATACTTAGGAAACGAATATGAAAAACAAAAAATTCGCGGAAAGCAACGGGGTGAGGAGGACTTCGGAAAATTCACAAGATCCGACTTTTCTCTCATAACTTTTTGGAAAATGTTTTTTTTTTTTTGAATGAAATTTTATATAAATACCTTTCAACCGGTATAGAGTACGATTATAAAGAAATTTGTGGGAAAATCTTTTCCGAGGTGTGCGGAGAGGACTTCGGAAAATTCACAAGATCCGTGTTTTTCCATCATAACTTGGTGACAGTTCATCGTGGTCAGCTGGTACAAATCCAAATTTTAAATATTCCTCTGAATACTGAAGAAATTTTTTTTTACTTGCACTACTCATTTTATGTATTTTTGAATCGGCATAATCAGATTTCTGCACCCCCGACTTTGGATGGTCATAACTTTCAGAAAAATGGATATTTTTAATGAAATTATCTTTGAATAAGTGTTATATCATGAAGATTCCGAATATATGAAATTTCTTTTTGAGGGGGAAAAGTTTTTAGGAGGGGCTGGGTGGGGAATTTCTGAAAATTCACCGGAGTCCACTTAAATTCGTCTTAACTTTCAAGAAAATGGATATTTTTTAATGAAATTCTCTACAAATATACCTTGGACTATGTAGATTCTGAAAACAAATTTTTGGCGAAAACAATTGGGGGATATTTTTGAGAACTGTTCCCCACTCGCGGGTGTTTCTGAACAAGCCGTCCATATTTGCTTCATTTTCTCCGTTTTGTGCGTTTGTGCATCTGTAGATTTCTACCACACACATACACCCCCCCCCCCACATATATATATGTAATTAAAACCTTCAAACGGGGAATTATTCCATTTTGATATCATGTTTATTATAGAGATTATGTAACAAATTATATTAGGTTGGCAACTAAGTTCCCGCCGTTTTTTAATACAAATTTTAAAAAAGTTTTAATAAAAAGTAACAGCTAATTAATCAATAATGTATTCCCCCTTGTTGCTTACAACTTCTTCCCAACGTTCAACAAGAATTTCAATACCTCGTTCGTAGAAATCACCCAATTTCGACTCGAAAAATTGATCCAACCAAGCTCTCAATTCTGCATCTGTATAGAACGAAACTCCGCGCATAGATCAGGAGAGTACGGCGGGTGTAGCAGCACTTCCCAGCCATGCGTTTGAATGGTTTCCTTGATCATATTGGCTATATGAGGGCGGGCGTTGTCGTGCAGCAGAACTCCATGCTGCCGATTAGATCTTTTTTCTTGAATAGCTGTGTTGAGTCGTTCCATCTGTTGAACATAGATTTCCTTGTTGACCGTTTGGTTCCGTTCAAACAAATCTTAATGGATAATCCCTTCCCAGTCTCACCATACGCACAGCATCGTTTTACACGGATGAAGATCTTGTTTCACGCTCGGTATCGCTTGTTTACTGGGGCTGATCCATTCCATTCGCTGCTTCATATTGATGTACAGGCACCATTTTCCGTCGCCAGTAACGATTTGGTAAAGAAATCGTTGCTTGTGTGACGAGCAAGTAAACCAGCGGAGATTGTGGCTCGTTGATTTTTGTTATTGTTACTTAAAGCATGTGGAACCCATGCTCCATACTTCTGAACTTTTCCCATAGAGTGAAGATGCTTCTCTATAGCAGTGTCGGAGCATTCCATTTTCTCTGCCAGCTCCCTTGTCGTTTGACGAGAATTTTCGTGCAAATGTTGGTTTAATCGCTGTTCATCGAATTCAACTGGACGAGATGCGTCTTTGAGGTGAAAATTTTCATTTTTGAACTTGGCATACCAATCACGAGCGGTTCTTTCAGTTATGGCACCCTCTCCATACACAGCACAAATGTCGCGAGCAGCTTTTGCGGCCTTAGAAGCTTGATCAAAAGCAAAAAGAAGGTGTCGAAAATGCTCGTTTCTTTTTTTAACTTGACATTCCATTTTAATGATCTGAAAATAGACAAAAATTAACTAGAAAAAAAAACAAAAAACAAAAAAGATTCCAGAATGATTCAAAACATAGAATTCTCGAAAAAAAAAAAATAGATTCCAAACTTTAAAAACGCAATAAATTCCAAAAAACAACAACAAAAAACAAAACAAAAAACGGCGGTAATTTAGTTGCCAACCCAATACTTTACGCTTCTATACTTGGCTGTGAATGTATATTCCATATTTTTGCTTCTGGTGACTTCTACCTTTCTATTAGTAATGTTTACCTGGGAATTTACTTAAAGTGACAAAAAAAAAAAAATCGTATGCAACAGATAAGTCGTCTCAATAACATATTTCTGTGTAGAAGAACTTTAGCCGTTACTTTTAGCATAACGAGTTCTCTGGTGAGGGCTTTATTTGCATTCAAGGCCTGTTTGTTGCTTAAGTAGAAATCTTCTCCTCCTCCCATCTCTCCCACACCAAATGAGCCATCCCTATTT
This sequence comes from Octopus bimaculoides, assembly GCF_046866305.1. Classification (NCBI taxonomy): domain Eukaryota; kingdom Metazoa; phylum Mollusca; class Cephalopoda; order Octopoda; family Octopodidae; genus Octopus; species Octopus bimaculoides. The sequence continues at coordinate 62,516,717 of NC_142938.1, read as the reverse complement.
CCAGTTCCTCCGCCTCCGACGCTTGTGCAGTCGGGACCAGGATTTCGAAACCCAGTCCCAGTACCTTGCCCGCCTGTTCACGCATAGAATATATCCCCCAACCCTTGTCAAAACCACCCTTGCCTGCGCTCATCGAATCGATCGCACCACCACCTTCTCTCCTTCCCCTCATCAATCCCCCACCCGCACCATCTTTCCCCTCTTTTTCCAACCCTTCATCCTACCCCTTCGTCGGAGGATCCTACGGCCCTTCCGTCGTACCCAGCTAGATCTCACCACCCACCCAATTTTCCTCAACCACCCTCGTCCTCCTTTAAACGCACACGAAACGTACGCGATTTATTGGTCCGTAGCAACTTCGCCTCTCCCCCAGCCCCATCCGGATCTTTGCTCCAGATCCCGCTGTCACACCTGCCCTTTCATCACCAACACCACCTCCCTCACTGGTTCCAACCAGCATACTATCCTGCACCTCTTCAAACCTTATCTATTGCATTAGATGTAATCTCTGTAATAAACTTTACGTAGGTCAGACAGGCTGCCGGCTGGCCGACCAGATCACCGAACATCCAAGAGATGTTCGGCTACTCACGAACATCCCCGTCGCCCGTCATTTCCGCTTAGCCAACTACTACCTCTCTAATATCTCCGTCTTTGGCCTCGCACTGCATCAAGGATCCACACACTCCCGACTCCGCCTGGAACAGCGTTACATTTTCAGTCTACAAACACAAGTTCCTCTCTGATTCAACACAACCCACTCTTCTTAACGACAGTCTCCACAAACTCTTTAAAAAAGCAACTTATTATTTATTTTATTTTATTTTATTTTATTTTAGTACATCTTGTTTTATCCTCCCTTATACCCATCTACTTTTTTACACTATTACCCCTTCTCGATTTTTTGTCATTTTTGTATCATTTTCTTTCCGTCGTATTTTTAACTTTTTAATTGTTATTTTTATAGTGGTATTAATTTCTATTTTATCCGTTTAATTTTTATTTTATTTCTTACTTTTTTTATCTTGCATCTGCTAATTTTTGTAAATTATCTTACATCTTGCACCCTTTCCCCACCCTTTTTTATTTATCAATCTTATAATTTCTATACACACGCACACATACATGCATACACGTACATATACACACACACGAAAAATACACGTAACCGCTCACACACATGAACGCACATATACTTCCTACACACACCACCACACACACGTACACACAACACACATACATGCACAGACATAGACACACATACAGCCACATACACATATGCACACACGCACATACACACGCACACACGCGCATACACGCGCACAACCACATAAACGCACACAGGAACGCACATATACCTCCACATAACACAACCTCACGCACACACTCATATACACACGCGCTCATACACACCCATGCACACACACACGCACACATACACGCGCGCGCACACAGATCAGTGCACATATCCCTCATATATACCCACATACACCACACACACTGAACACGTACACACACGTGCACACACAACACACAAATACATGCGCGCACACACACATGTACACAAACGCACACACACATACACGCATATACACACTTATAGGAAGGCACACATACCTGACACACAACCCCACGCACACAAAGATACACACACCTATATACACACAGACACATACACGCACAGACGCACACACAACTACACAAACATACATACATACACACGCACGCACGCACACACGCACGCACACACGCACGCGCATGCAATTAAAAAATGCACATATACCTCCACACACAACTCCACGTTCACACGCACGCACACATACACACACACATATACACACGCACGCACACATGCATACACACACACGCACATGTACGCATACATGCCTCCCACACACACAACACACGCTCATACATACACGCATACAATCACACATGCATGGGCATATACATACAAGCACATACTCACACACGAGCATCGCCGTTGGTCGAAGAAATTGACTAGAGGAATTTATTCTTTGTAAGCCTAGTACTTATTCTATCAGTGTTTTTTGCCAAACTGCTAAGTTATGGGAACGTAAACACAGCAACATCGGTTGCCAAGCAATGGTAGGTACAAACGCGCGCGCGCACACACACACACGCACACACACGCACACACACACACACACACACACACACACACACACACACACACACACACACACACACACACCAACAAACAAACAAACAAACAAATATACACATATATACGACAGCTGTCTTTCAGTTTCTGTGTATGAAATCCACTCAAATAATATGCTACAAAACCCTTTTTGAGGTCCTAAAAACGGGGTGGGATGAGGTGGAAGCCTCGGAAATTTCACACCCCCCCCTTGATCTTTTCACCCGCAGGATTTTCGCTAACGAAAAAAATCGGATGTTTTGGCGTGGAATCAAGTACCCTGACCGCCTAATATGCTGCAAATCCCCTATTTTGGTTCGGAAAAAAGGTGGGGCGGTCCCCCACCCCTTTTTTCGTTCGGGTTAAAAGATCAATGGGGTTGGGGGTGAAATTTCCGTGGCTCCCACTACATCCTGTTTTTCGGAACCAAAAGTGGTTTTGCAGCATATTAGGTCAGAGGAATTCATTCAACGACAAAAAATTACAATGATTCCGGAATGGGGAGCAGATCTCCCTCGACACTCCACCCTTTTTCCGAACTAAAATATGAAATTTGCAGCATATTAGGAGGTCAGGGTACTTCCACGCAAAAAATCCGTGTTTTTTTTTCTTAGTGAAAACCGTGTGGTTGTTAATACAGAAATTTACCCACAATTCTTAGACACCGTTCACATATGCACCTTACTTTATCCAATAGCCAATCCTTAAAATCCCCCTACCTCACTCTATCTACCTCTCTTTCTCTTTATTTTCTTTTTTTACTTTTGTCAATTAATAGCCACCTCCGCTACCATTCTGTTATTGAACGTTGATATGTTCGCATCTTTTTCTTGAGATATCTACTATATCAGACCTTTAACCAACATGGATATACGCAGGATTGCACATAGGAATTTATGCTCATGGATCTACGCAGGATTGCACCTAAGAACTAATGCTCTGGTGTCTACAACTTCAGAAAGTTGATTTATGACCTTTTATGCTTCTGTTTCTTCTTTCTTTCCATCTCCTTATTCTTTCACTCCCTCCTCTATGTTATCATCTTATTATTAATATATACCATTCTGATTTTCCATATTTTCCCCCTATTTGTCTCTAATGACGGAATATCCCATACTCGGGGATATCCCAGAACGAGCTGTAAGATTTTGAATTTCTTCCTATTATAATATTGTATATGAATTGAGATGTTTGCCTTGCCTTAATGTTTGACATCTCGTTTAACAATTATATATCCGCTGCATCGGAAATCTCCAATGGCTCTATAACTACCGTTTCGGCAATAACCTTGGAGCCCCAGTAATCCGTTACAGCACTTAACTAGCGTGCCTAATCACTTGTGAACTAAACCCCATACTTTATCTATCTATCTATATATATATCGGTATCTATCTATCTATCTATCTATCTATCTATCTATCTATCTATCTATCTATCTATCTATCTAGCCATATATTATATATATGACAATAAAAATGGAGGGAATCCAGAGGTAGTATTCATCAGCTGTTAGACAAAATATGTCTATTTATTTAAAGCAGTTCTGATAATATATATATATGTGTAAAATACTAGTAATTTCTAGAATAGAGAAAGAAGAGCATCTTCTTACAGCTGTTTCTGCCTAGCCCTCTGAATTTTTTGGACTATCTTATAAACTCTCCGACGAAGCCCAGAGGCACACCCAAGTAGCCTAATTTTATCTACAGATCACTACTGTACACTGAAAAGATGGAAATAACATGTGGGGTACTGTGACCTCTTGGCAGAAACAGCTGTAAGAAACTGATCTTCTTTCTCTATTCTATAAATTACTAGTACTTTACATATATATATATATATATATATATATATATATATATATATATATATATATATATATATATATATATATATATATATATATATATATATATATATATATAAATATGTATATTATCAGAACTGTTTTAAATAAATAGACATAATATAATGTCTAACAGCTGATGAATACTACTTCTAGATTCCCTCCATTTTCTTCTTGCCATACAAATTAAGGGTAAAACCACTTATTACTCTCGCTAGTTATTATACTCAGTAGTGTAACTGCCACTCAATAACCAACACTTGTGTATTAATTGGGTATTCTACCAGCAGTATATTGGATCGATACTATTCCTTAGTTGGTTGGATTCACAACCTTTAACTCTTGTTGAATTATATATATATATATATATATATATATATATATATATATATATATATATATATATATATATATATATCACAAATTTGGGATATTTACCAGTAGATAAGCAACTCCTATTTCAGGATAACCTCATGGTATGGTATACGCAGAGAAAGTTAAATCAAATAAAATAATTAAAATAACATAAAATAAAATTAGTTAAATAAATATATTTTACCTGTTATTAATCTGTGGGGAAAGAAGGTAGTACAAGTAATCGCTACACGTGTTTCTGGGCTGGTGGGGTGTGTATTAAGGCTATACTTAATACATAAATCCACCAGTGCGTCCTCAGGTTATGTATATTATTATTATGTACGGGTAAAAGTTAAAAATTAGGTAAAAAAAAAAAATTACAAATATATTTTAAAATATTAAAAACCTAAATTACAAATGCACATTTAAAGACAAATCCAAATGTAGGCTTAATAATAATTGCAATCTAGATAACGTAATTTATAAATATATAGTAACCTCTAATAATAATAATAATAACAATATTAATAATAAAGAATATATTGGATCGACAGTGAGCGAAATTAAAAGAATTTCTCAGCATTATCAGTCTTTCAAAAATCCCAAATTAAAAAATTCCACAGGTCTAAGTAAATACATATGGGAGTTAAAATCTAATAAAATAGAATACACCTTTAATTGGCATATTATTTGTAGAGCTCATGGGGGTTAATAACTTTGTCACGCCAGCAGACGGTCCGCTCAGAATGGTTGTCGTCAGAATTAAGGTAACAATTTTTTTGATGTTCAGACGCGTACCGCTGCAAAGTTCTGGTGGTTCCACGTTTCCCAGCAGCATAACTGGAACACCAACCTTCAGTCTAAGGTCATGAGGTGGAAGTCCGAGAGGTAGTTGGCTGTTGAGAAATTCAGTTGGTGTGCAAATTTTCAGCTCAATTCGACCACATTTACTAACACTTTTGCCTGCACAACTGCATGTGAGACAACGTCCGCCTTTTTCACAAATACATATTAGAATAGCAGAGATATCCGGCCTTGCTCGGGATTAAAATAGTTTATTATTGTTTTACTTGTTTCGGTATTATGACCCGATTTCGTTCGGGTGTACGCGGGCCACATTTTAAAAGATGAAGAATTTTGCCCTAGAGGCCACTCTTATCGACTGAGCAAACTCAAAGTTGTCATACAAACTCGCCAGCACTTTTAACATAGGTGTACAAATTTTCAGCCCAATCCCACCACATATGCACACACACACACACACACACACACACACACACACACACACACACACACACACACACACACACATATATATATATATATATATATATATATATATATATATATATATATATATATATATATATACATATGCATTAAATATACATATATATGTATATATATATATATATATATATATATATATACGCATTATATATACATTTGTATACACATATATATATATATGCAAATGTATATATATATATATATATATATATATATATATATATATATATATATATATATATATATATCAATATATACACTTTATAGGATATCCAGAGGTGATGCAGTACGATCGCTTCAAGCGACTCCATTTAATTGAAAAATGCAATCATTACATCAGTTTAAATGTAAAGCTATCCTCAGCTGCATAAATAAATTAATAGAATTAATTTAATCAGTCGGACACAGTTGTATAATTTTACTTAAATCTTCTAAGACGGTAAGAAGACAGACAAAAGTCCATGCTGTTTTCACTTCATTCTTAGAAGCTACTAAGATATCAGGAAAAAAAAAACTAACTTGTTTGGGTTCTAGTTTGTCACTGATTTTTGGGTTGGTTTTAATTTATAGTCTTGTTTATCAAATCTTTGTATATCAAAATCTAAGACAATAGAGTAGTGTCTGTTAGGAAAGGGCATGAGAGAGATGACAGAATCATAGTGGGTATAGTCATAAAATTTGCCAAGATTATTTTGAAGTAGAATAACCTGTCTATAATGAGGTTTGGTAAAGGAAGATCTTAAATCAAGATGTTAATTACCAGTTAAAGGCGCAAGACTCTGGTAAAACCAATGATGATAATACAGGGGAAATTTTATCATGGAGTACTATAGTTGAATGATTTAAACAATATTGTTATATTGTATAAAGATAAAATTTAGGGTTATCAAGAAACATATTAAGAAAATTATAACGAAAAATGTCTTCTACCCTCTTAGAGGATTGAAGCAAAATTAAACGAATGTGTCCGACTGATTAAATTAATTCTAATAATTTATTTATGCAGCTGAGGATAGCTCTGCATTTAAATTGATGTAATGATTGCATTGTTCAATTAAATGGAGTCGCTTGAAACGATCGTACTGCATCACCTCTGGGTATCCTGTTGCTTATTTTGATTTTATTCACCTTATTTTGAAACTGTACGGATAATACCGCACTAATATTTGGTGCCTCAACTTAAGTACCTAATTCATCTGAATCTCAATTATTTTGCTTAACTCGTCAACCAAACCCATACGCCACTTCTGGTATATATACATATATATATATATATATATATCAATTAACACAATAAATATCTGATTAATAATATCTGTTATCAGGATTGTGTGGTGGTGGTGGGCGATAATAATTCACCATTGTAAAAGCCCTGTGGCGGGAATATTTAAACTTCAAGAGAGTGAAATGTATTTTCGACACAATGTAATTATTTACTATTTTATTCCTCTCCATTAAACACACTTTTGGCTGTCAACGCTTTCTCGATGTAAATACTGACAGACGTACAGAGACAGAGCCGGGGGGGGGGGAGGGAGAAAGAGTGACAGGGAGACAGCAAATACGGAGAGGGAAAGAGAGAGAGAGAGAGAGAGAGAGAGAGTGGAAGCTGTCCAATGTCATTAGAGAGACAAAGAGGAGGGAAGGGAGGAAAGAGAGAGATGGAGGAAGAAAGAGTGATAACTGTATGAATGAAACAACAAACACTTACCAAAGTCCGTTTAAAGACCAGGAATTTTGACCTAGCGGCCACGCCTTTCAATAGAGCAAACTGAAGTTTGCCATGCATACTCGCCAGCACGTTCCCATAGGTGTGCAAATTTTCAGCTCAAACTAACCACGTTTACTAACACTTTTGCTTGCACAACTGCACGTGAGAAAACGTCCGCCCTTTTCACAAATATATGCCCCTTGTGGGCAATAAAAAATCACCTTTTCACAAATATATAATAGATTATAACCCGATTTCATTCGGGTCTACTCGGGCCACATTTTAATGATGAGGAATTTTGCCCTAGGGGCCACGCCTTTCAGCTGAGTAAACTCAAAGTTGCCATACAAACTCCCCAGCATTTTTAAGATAGGTGTGAACATTTCCAGATCGATCCGACCACATTTACTAACACTCTGCCTGCACAATTGCTTGTGAGACAACATCCGCCCTTTTCAGAAATATATAGTGTATATATATATATATATATATATATATATATATATATATATATATATATATATATACATAATACAAAGAATATATATACATGTATACACACATATATGTACATACTTACATCTACATGTGTATATATATGCATATCAGGGTACAGGACGTTAGAACAATGAACTACAGACAACGGAACGAACACATAGGAAAACGGAAAGCCACTTGGAATATTCCTTCATCAGCTGCCTCTATTCTAACCTGACGTTTCGAAGATAAGACAGGACGTACTCTAGAATAGTCTCTTCCTGAGTAGTGGATCAATCCACTACACAGAGGATTCCAAGGTGGCAAACACAAACCAAGACAGGAAAAATTGGACAGTGAAAACAACATTCAAAAGCCGTACGGCCAAACGCGAATCTGAGGTAGAACGCTAGTAGTTCGTCTTGCCTTCACAGCGGCTGGAGTGAAAAGAAAGCTGACCACAGGTCACACGAGAGCAGAGAGAATGGTGGAGGGAGGAAGTGGAACAAGGAGGAAGGGACAGAAGGGTATAGCAGTGAAGTAGATGCCAGGACAACAGAAGGGAGCGGAGCGAGAGGGGGAGTGGCTTCATGCAGGCATAGCGTGGATTCGATCCTCAATCGCCAAACTTCACTAAACAGTTCAACAGCACTTTTCTCATGGTGAAACAATAATTTTTCTGTGATTGACAGCAGTTACATTTACCAGATGCCTTCACTAAGCATAATAATGTCTTTGCCACTTGACCCTTCTAACTTCTAGTCCATCTAATGCTAGAATAGAGATAACAGACCGCCAACGAAATTCATTGTTGTCAACAATATGTCTCTCCTTCTGACTAGTTTTGGATAGGTATAAAAACAAGAACTCCGTAAGCCAAAGTGAGTTAGTGAGAACCGAGTCTGGCTGACCGGCTGAAGGAAAAGGCACAAAGGGACAACTATGGTAACTCACTAACGAAGCAGTTGTTTTGTCCCACAACTCCCACTCTCACTTTCTTTTCTCTAGAACTTTATTCCAGCTCTATCTGTAGGTTACTACTACACAATAACGAGAACACAAACACCAACTATACAAGAAGTTAACTTCTTTTATCTCGCATGCTCTTCCACTTATATTATACCACACACCTGCTCGGTGTAACGGCTAATAAATATTTCTTTAGAAATTCGATTACTGCTCCTTTTCCATCTTGCACACTTGCAACTACAGAACTCGTTACAATCGCTAACTGCCAACTCCAATATCTATCGTAATACCAACCGTTACATTTGGTGACTTGTTACATTGGTGACACCCGACTCGAAAGAACTACTTCCTTCTGATGAGACAAGAACTATTGCATATCTTTACAACTACTATAACCCCATCGTTACACTGCTACTTTCTAATGTCCCAAGGCCCTCATTTTGCTGACTCCGAACTAAAGAACTAGTCTTAATATCAATAGTCGCTAAACAAGAGGAAAAGAATGACAACCTTCATCACCACCAAGATGCACCCTCGTTCCATTTCTTACAGTACGCGCAACAGAAAGCACTGTACTGCGATGCACTTCACAACAATGCAGCACTACCGACACACAAAGAATTCACTCACCATGGAAGCCAATAAATGTATCATTTCGACAGCTACATCCCCAGAAACCAACTGGAAGAAAATGCGGAAGCCGGCACATGCAAACTTTTCGGCACGCACACGCTTTTCGTATCATTCTGACGTACAGACCCTGAATTGTCTACGAACTTCTGCACGTATATAAGACTCTTACATAGACTTTCAACAACTTCTTTTTCTTTGCATGCACCTTTTTTTTTTCCACTTTTCAGCAGTAGACTTTTAAACAAATGACACTTTTTTTAGTTAAGTTTTCCACCTTTTGTTTACTCATTTTCATACTGTCCATTTCTTTTGCTGCACCGCACAATGTTCATACATGTACCTGCTTGCTAAAACTATCACATTCATGCACCACACATGCCTTTCTCGCTTGTTTTTCATGCTCCCTGCGCCCTTGTAGACACAACTCGCCTCTGTAAGACCCTACGTCGGTCCCGTATACATAGAGAAAGTTGTTTGTTCCTTACAACACGCCAGCATGCCACACTTCTACTCCTGCAGACGTTTAATACCTCAAGCATTGGCTGACATATCCAGCACTGCTTCAATCACTGACTTATTCTACACTGTTTTGTAATCGCTGCACTAGCATACTACCTCAGCCATGAGCCCTTTTGCACATACGTTACACGCAACTCTATTATGCCTCTACTGCTTTGTTTTTCAATGCATCTGTGCCAGCCCAACTCTTTTCCCGACTCAATGCACGTCGAATGTTCACATGTTCTCTGCGCTGGTGTTTAGACATAATTTCCCTTTGTTAGACCCCTGTTTGGTCACGTAATAAATAGAGAAAATTTCCTGTCTCGCGCATTACTCCAGTATGTTACACTAACGTTCTTGCTATCCTCAACAATTACCCACGACAACAGTGCCAGACACATTTCACTTATGAAAATCCTTCAAGGCAGTTCACACACTGCAATACTGTAAGGAGATCTACGATATCATGGATAGAGAATGCACTCAGTCGTTCACCTGAGATTATATTACAGTGAATTTTGATTTGTGCACCTGCACTCGTGTACACGCCCTCACGCACACGCACGCGCTTACTAATTTTCTGTGCTACCCAGTCACTGACTGCACGTTCTGGCACGTAAAGCGAAACCGAAATTCAGATTCACTTGAATAATACACTTCAATGATATTTGGAGGTCGGGATTTTGCTGGCTAAGATGGCGAATCATTTTGCTAGCAAGATAACATGTCCCCAGACAATGTTCAAATCTGTTATGTGAAGCGCATGGATAAACGTAATAAATCAAACCTAATTGTTTGATATTACGTAATCTCTGGAATTGGATTGTATTGATAATATCTACACAGAGTGTTGGGAGATGCATAGTGTCATGAAAAACCTGATCCCAGTTTGTACTGCGTGAGTAGGCCATTATGAAATTATCAGGAAACTATCTAACTTACTTTTTAGTTATTTTTTATATTGATGTTGTTGCTGTTGGTGGCCACGTTGTTGTGTATGCTGGTGTTGAAATGTGAAGAAGAAATATGAATCATACAGACATGTTCAGTACGATATTTCTAATATTTGATTTGAAAAGTTCTCAGTCGCATTGGCATTTAGATGTCTGATGTCAGAAATAATATAAGCGATCTAAAAGTGTCTCCGTGGTTGATAGCAACACGACAAAATAAACAGCGTTGCTATATCAGAAGTTGGCTGAAAAATAAACACAACACTCTCACACCAGCACCACGTCACCAATACCAAGAACATTACTACTACTACTACTACTACTACTACTACTACTACTACTACTACTACTGCGGCTGCTGCTGCTGCTGCTGAGAATGATGATGCTAAACAACAGTAAAACTTGCGTGCTGTTGTGAAATTGAAAATGAAACTTGTACGCTACTACTACTACTACTACTACTACTACTACTACTACTACTACTACTACTACTACTACTACTACTACTACTACTACTAATACGATTTACGCAGTTTATATCTGAAGTCAGAAACTGAAAGTGTTATCAATAGCAATTGACGATCAATCTCTACTCATAAACTGTTAAGCAAGCGTTCTCCACTATGTGCTGAGCCAAATTGTAGATTACGTGATTATAAGCTACAGTATTGAAACCATCGATAACATTGTGGCTGTCTGCTCTAAACACGTTATAACCGAGTACAAACATGGACATGACCGAATACGGTAGTACCTAAATTAAAATATCTGTCGTCACTATGACATTTCACTCCCTAAAAATTGGTAAGAACACCACCCAAAATCAGTTGCAGAGGGTAACAGAGTTACTTTTGTATTGGACTTCACCATTCGTACTGATAGACAGTTAAATATTAGCAGACCTGATATTATTATCAAACATCATCGACAAAATGCTTGCCATCTAATAATACCAAGCGATCATTCAAAGTATTCGAAAAGTTAGCTAACTGCAGAGACCTAGAGAATCAAGAGAATGGGGAAACTGAAAAGTTATTCTACCGGTAGTAGTAAGAGCCCTATGCATGATACAAAAATAGGGTCTTTAATCTTCATCTATAAAATATCTGAAAAATCAAATATGTACAATGTCTTAAATATGGCACTAACCTTAACAGCTTGTCTCTTGAGAAAATTACAATCGTTATAACATAGGTAGTATAGTCTTCGATCTCTGGCAGAGACCCGGCCACTAGCTAAAAGCCTCGAAACAAGCTAAAATGTAGAATTAAATAATAATGGTTTCAAATTTTGGCTTAATGCCAGCAATTGATTTGGAGAGGGATAAGGTAATTATATCCACTGTGGTTCTCGATTGGTACTTATTTTATCGATCCTGAAAAGATGGAATGCCAGTTGACATCGGCATAATTTGAACTCAGAACGTAAAGTCACACGAAACGCCGCTAAACATTTTGCCCAGCGTGTTAACTATTCTGCAGGTTCGCCGGCTTAATAATATTCCTTTCTGCTATCGGTTGAAGGACTGGAATTTCTGGGATAGTCGGTTACATCGATTCAATACGAGACGGGTACTTAATTTATGAACCCCAAAATGATAAAAGGCAAAGATGACCTCGGCAGAATTTGAACTGAAAACGTAAAGACGAATGAAATGCCGTTAAGTATTTTACCTGGTGTACTAACGATGCTCTCAGCTCGCTGTCTTAATAATAATAATAATAATAATAATAATAATAATAATAATAATAATGGCTTCAAATTTTTCCACCAGGTTAGTCATTTTGGGGAAGGATTTCTTCCCGAAATCATTGGACACTTTTTTTTTATCGTTGAATAAATTACCATGATCTAATGTGCCACAAAACATTTTTTTTGTCCTCAAAACGGGGGTGTGATGTGTAGTGAACCACTCGGAAATTTCACCCTTCATCCCGTCATCAAATCTTTTTTGCTGTTTTGTTCCTTACCCATATTTCTACATAACATTTTGCAGAAATCCATTTTCGAGAGTGTGGATTACATTAGACTGAAAATTGAAACAAGTTTGAAAGAATAAGTGAAAAAGCTGAAGTTACAGCAATTAGTGGTAACGAAGTCTGGGCTGGAGAGATAATGAATGAAAGAAAATTAATGTAAAGAAACACTAGAGTTTGTGTGTGTGTGTGAAACAATTAAAAGTATAATATTAAAACAAAATATCTTTTTTATACCACTTAAAATCACTTGATATATTAATCCCAGATGGCAGAATAGATTTGAAAAAGAAATAAACTTTCCCTTGCAATTTTGGGCGCCGAAACTCTAACCGGGAAAGTAATGCGCTTTATCTTTGTGTGTGGGGCGAGAGTGAGTGAGAAAGAGAGAGAGAGAGAGAGAGAGAGAGAGAGAGAGAGAGAGAGAGAGAGAGAGAGAGAGAGAGAGAGAGTACAATGATCACATTACGGATTTTCATAGCAAATCACACTCGATTTTTCTATGTGTGCGTGTTTGTGTATGTTAATATGTGTATGTGAGTCTGTGAGAGTGTACCCGTATGTATATGACAACCAAATCTGAAATATGCTTTTTCTTGTTGCACAATGAAGTTATGTTTTAAAAGTAAGGAAATATATGTTAAAATTTAAAGAAATCGAAGACTTTTAGTAAACAGAATATATTTTTTGTGGAAACAAAGAAATAAAAAACAATGATTGATTTGGAAAAAAATTATTATTCTTTTATTAATTCTAACCTTTGAATGCTTGAAAAGTTTCAATATATTTTTAGAATCTTAAAATTTTACCAAATCCTAAACAAGAAATCACAATGTTTGTCATATATTCCTAACGTGACTCAATGAGAGGGTATAATTTAAAAGTAATGAAATATAAGTTAATTATTTTTTAATCTAAGACATTTAGTTATAGGAAAATATTTCTTATAAAAATACGTTTAATTTAGATAAAGATTATCGTTCGTTTAGAAATTTTGTCCTTTGGATTTTTCAGAAGTTTCAATATATTTTTATCATTTTCTAACTTTTCCCAAATCTTAAACAAAATGCCTTTACTTCCTCATATACATTTCTAACGTTGCATAATAAAATTATATGTTTCAAATTAAAACAAAAAAGGGGAAAATTTTAAACCGCTGAAAACATTTGGTTAAAAGAAAATATTTTTAGTGAAAACAAAAAGGGTTCATTTCAACATGGTTATTTCTAACCTTGCAATCTGTCAGTAGTTTGGATATTGTTTCATTATTTTTAACTTTTAGCATGTCTTATTTCTTATTTCACACATTCATTTCTTCTTTGTTTCGTCATATTCGATCTGATTGTTTTGCTATTGCTTTTTCTCAAGGTTCTTGCTTTTCTATTATTTTTTCATTACTTATTGTTCATTTTTTAAAAATCACTCTCTTTTATCTTGTAACTTCCTTCATTTTAGTTATTCACTCGCTTTTCAAAACAGTGATAGATTTTCAAATGAAATTTTTTTGGCAGCAAAAGCTTGTCTTCTAATTCTTGTTGTTTATATTTGAAGGATTCAATCCCACCTTTTTTATAAAATGGTATTTTCTCTAATGGGTTTTCCTCTCCAGCTCCATAATCCAAATTGGCTTCACAGAATATTTTCTCTTGGTCTTCGCCTTGGTAATTTCCATCTTTGTCTGTACCGTTGTATTTATAATGCCGGTAAAACATACTCTCCAATATTTTCTGTGCCTCTTTGAGACCTTCATTATTCTCATTCTTTAATATTTCCTCCAAAACACTATCTGTAAAATAAGTAAATTTCTTCATATCGTCAACCTTTTCGAAAATTTTCATGTGTTTATCTGCGGATCTGAATGCCTCTCCAAGTAGCGTATTAAACAGTAGAACAGTTTTGTGTTGGTAAGCTGCTTTATGTAGTCGATATCGGGAATAAAACATATCATAGAAATTATCAAGTGTTTTGTCTCTGTAGCATATTTCATCATTTATTACTTTGGACATTTTCATCATTCTTCCGTGATCAAATGATTTTCCAATGCCAAGAAAATGAGAATCTCTTGCCAGGTAATCCCATTTATTAACGTCGATTTTATAGTCTGTATTGTTGACAATTTGGTAAAAAAACTTTGGCTTCTTCTTCTTAGAATTTCTTGGTTCACCAATGATAATATCTTTTATGAAATCAATGTCATCAAGCTCAAGTTCTTTTTTAATATGTCCGTTTTTTTTAAGAAGTTCATCCAACATTTCGCACGTTGCATTTTCATTTTTCCACTTTTCACCTCCATTTTCCTTGCGATGTTGGTTGATAATTTCTTGAAAGGCGTAAGAGAAAGGGCCATGTCCTAAATTATGACACAAAGCAGCAATTTCAACACAAAGTATATCTCGATCAGATATTTGCAGATCGGGATTTTGCTCCTTAAGGTGACGAATCATTTTGCTAGCAAGATAGCATGTCCCCAGACAATGTTCAAATCTGTTATGTGAAGCACATGGATAAACGTAATAAACCAAACCTAATTGTTTGATATTACGTAATCTCTGGAACTGAATCGTATTGATAATATCTACACAGAGTGGTGGGAGCTGCATAGCCCCATGAATAGCATCCTGAAAAACCTGATCCCAGTATGTACTGCGTGAGTTGGCCATTATGAAATATTCAGGAAAATATCTAACTTACTTGTTAGTTGCTTTCTATATTGCTATTTTCGCTGCTGGTGGCCTTGTTGTTATGTTTGTTGGTTTTGAAATATTGAGTAGAAATATGAATTATACAGACGTGTTCAGTACGATATTTCTAATATTTGATTTGAAAAGATCCCAGTCCCATTGGCATTTAGATGTCTGATGTCAGAAATAATATAAGCGATCTAAAAGTGTCTCCGTGGTTGATAGCAACACGACAAAATAAACAGCGTTGCTATATCAGAAGTTGGCTGAAAAATAAACACAACACTCTCACACCAGCACCACGTCACCAATACCAAGAACATTACTACTACTACTACTACTACTACTACTACTACTACTACTACTACTACTACTACTACTACTACTACTGCGGCTGCTGCTGCTGCTGCTGAGAATGATGATGCTAAACAACAGTAAAACTTGCGTGCTGTTGTGAAATTGAAAATGAAACTTGTACGCTACTACTACTACTACTACTACTACTACTACTACTACTACTACTACTACTACTACTACTACGATTTACGCAGTTTATATCTGAAGTCAGAAACTGAAAGTGTTATCAATAGCAATTGACGATCAATCTCTACTCATAAACTGTTAAGCAAGCGTTCTCCACTATGTGCTGAGCCAAATTGTAGATTACGTGATTATAAGCTACAGTATTGAAACCATCGATAACATTGTGGCTGTCTGCTCTAAACACGTTATAACCGAGTACAAACATGGACATGACCGAATACGGTAGTACCTAAATTAAAATATCTGTCGTCACTATGACATTTCACTCCCTAAAAATTGGTAAGAACACCACCCAAAATCAGTTGCAGAGGGTAACAGAGTTACTTTTGTATTGGACTTCACCATTCGTACTGATAGACAGTTAAATATTAGCAGACCTGATATTATTATCAAACATCATCGACAAAATGCTTGCCATCTAATAATACCAAGCGATCATTCAAAGTATTCGAAAAGTTAGCTAACTGCAGAGACCTAGAGAATCAAGAGAATGGGGAAACTGAAAAGTTATTCTACCGGTAGTAGTAAGAGCCCTATGCATGATACAAAAATAGTGTCTTTAATCTTCATCTATAAAATATCTGAAAAATCAAATATGTACAATGTCTTAAATATGGCACTAACCTTAACAGCTTGTCTCTTGAGAAAATTACAATCGTTATAACATAGGTAGTATAGTCTTCGATCTCTGGCAGAGACCCGGCCACTAGCTAAAAGCCTCGAAACAAGCTAAAATGTAGAATTAAATAATAATGGTTTCAAATTTTGGCTTAATGCCAGCAATTGATTTGGAGAGGGATAAGGTAATTATATCCACTGTGGTTCTCGATTGGTACTTATTTTATCGATCCTGAAAAGATGGAATGCCAGTTGACATCGGCATAATTTGAACTCAGAACGTAAAGTCACACGAAACGCCGCTAAACATTTTGCCCAGCGTGTTAACTATTCTGCAGGTTCGCCGGCTTAATAATATTCCTTTCTGCTATCGGTTGAAGGACTGGAATTTCTGGGATAGTCGGTTACATCGATTCAATACGAGACGGGTACTTAATTTATGAACCCCAAAATGATAAAAGGCAAAGATGACCTCGGCAGAATTTGAACTGAAAACGTAAAGACGAATGAAATGCCGTTAAGTATTTTACCTGGTGTACTAACGATGCTCTCAGCTCGCTGTCTTAATAATAATAATAATAATAATAATAATAATAATAATAATAATAATAATAATAATGGCTTCAAATTTTTCCACCAGGTTAGTCATTTTGGGGAAGGATTTCTTCCCGAAATCATTGGACACTTTTTTTTTATCGTTGAATAAATTACCATGATCTAATGTGCCACAAAACATTTTTTTTGTCCTCAAAACGGGGGTGTGATGTGTAGTGAACCACTCGGAAATTTCACCCTTCATCCCGTCATCAAATCTTTTTTGCTGTTTTGTTCCTTACCCATATTTCTACATAACATTTTGCAGAAATCCATTTTCGAGAGTGTGGATTACATTAGACTGAAAATTGAAACAAGTTTGAAAGAATAAGTGAAAAAGCTGAAGTTACAGCAATTAGTGGTAACGAAGTCTGGGCTGGAGAGATAATGAATGAAAGAAAATTAATGTAAAGAAACACTAGAGTTTGTGTGTGTGTGTGAAACAATTAAAAGTATAATATTAAAACAAAATATCTTTTTTATACCACTTAAAATCACTTGATATATTAATCCCAGATGGCAGAATAGATTTGAAAAAGAAATAAACTTTCCCTTGCAATTTTGGGCGCCGAAACTCTAACCGGGAAAGTAATGCGCTTTATCTTTGTGTGTGGGGCGAGAGTGAGTGAGAAAGAGAGAGAGAGAGAGAGAGAGAGAGAGAGAGAGAGAGAGAGAGAGAGAGAGAGAGAGAGAGAGAGAGAGAGAGTACAATGATCACATTACGGATTTTCATAGCAAATCACACTCGATTTTTCTATGTGTGCGTGTTTGTGTATGTTAATATGTGTATGTGAGTCTGTGAGAGTGTACCCGTATGTATATGACAACCAAATCTGAAATATGCTTTTTCTTGTTGCACAATGAAGTTATGTTTTAAAAGTAAGGAAATATATGTTAAAATTTAAAGAAATCGAAGACTTTTAGTAAACAGAATATATTTTTTGTGGAAACAAAGAAATAAAAAACAATGATTGATTTGGAAAAAAATTATTATTCTTTTATTAATTCTAACCTTTGAATGCTTGAAAAGTTTCAATATATTTTTAGAATCTTAAAATTTTACCAAATCCTAAACAAGAAATCACAATGTTTGTCATATATTCCTAACGTGACTCAATGAGAGGGTATAATTTAAAAGTAATGAAATATAAGTTAATTATTTTTTAATCTAAGACATTTAGTTATAGGAAAATATTTCTTATAAAAATACGTTTAATTTAGATAAAGATTATCGTTCGTTTAGAAATTTTGTCCTTTGGATTTTTCAGAAGTTTCAATATATTTTTATCATTTTCTAACTTTTCCCAAATCTTAAACAAAATGCCTTTACTTCCTCATATACATTTCTAACGTTGCATAATAAAATTATATGTTTCAAATTAAAACAAAAAAGGGGAAAATTTTAAACCACTGAAAACATTTGGTTAAAAGAAAATATTTTTAGTGAAAACAAAAAGGGTTCATTTCAACATGGTTATTTCTAACCTTGCAATCTGTCAGTAGTTTGGATATTGTTTCATTATTTTTAACTTTTAGCATGTCTTATTTCTTATTTCACACATTCATTTCTTCTTTGTTTCGTCATATTCGATCTGATTGTTTTGCTATTGCTTTTTCTCAAGGTTCTTGCTTTTCTATTATTTTTTCATTACTTATTGTTCATTTTTTAAAAATCACTCTCTTTTATCTTGTAACTTCCTTCATTTTAGTTATTCACTCGCTTTTCAAAACAGTGATAGATTTTCAAATGAAATTTTTTTGGCAGCAAAAGCTTGTCTTCTAATTCTTGTTGTTTATATTTGAAGGATTCAATCCCACCTTTTTTATAAAATGGTATTTTCTCTAATGGGTTTTCCTCTCCAGCTCCATAATCCAAATTGGCTTCACAGAATATTTTCTCTTGGTCTTCGCCTTGGTAATTTCCATCTTTGTCTGTACCGTTGTATTTATAATGCCGGTAAAACATACTCTCCAATATTTTCTGTGCCTCTTTGAGACCTTCATTATTCTCATTCTTTAATATTTCCTCCAAAACACTATCTGTAAAATAAGTAAATTTCTTCATATCGTCAACCTTTTCGAAAATTTTCATGTGTTTATCTGCGGATCTGAATGCCTCTCCAAGTAGCGTATTAAACAGTAGAACAGTTTTGTGTTGGTAAGCTGCTTTATGTAGTCGATATCGGGAATAAAACATATCATAGAAATTATCAAGTGTTTTGTCTCTGTAGCATATTTCATCATTTATTACTTTGGACATTTTCATCATTCTTCCGTGATCAAATGATTTTCCAATGCCAAGAAAATGAGAATCTCTTGCCAGGTAATCCCATTTATTAACGTCGATTTTATAGTCTGTATTGTTGACAATTTGGTAAAAAAACTTTGGCTTCTTCTTCTTAGAATTTCTTGGTTCACCAATGATAATATCTTTTATGAAATCAATGTCATCAAGCTCAAGTTCTTTTTTAATATGTCCGTTTTTTTTAAGAAGTTCATCCAACATTTCGCACGTTGCATTTTCATTTTTCCACTTTTCACCTCCATTTTCCTTGCGATGTTGGTTGATAATTTCTTGAAAGGCGTAAGAGAAAGGGCCATGTCCTAAATTATGACACAATGCAGCAATTTCAACACAAAGTATATCTCGATCAGATATTTGCAGATCGGGATTTTGCTCCTTAAGGTGACGAATCATTTTGCTAGCAAGATAGCATGTCCCCAGACAATGTTCAAATCTGTTATGTGAAGCACATGGATAAACGTAATAAACCAAACCTAATTGTTTGATATTACGTAATCTCTGGAACTGAATCGTATTGATAATATCTACACAGAGTGGTGGGAGCTGCATAGCCCCATGAATAGCATCCTGAAAAACCTGATCCCAATATGTACTGCGTGAGTTGGCCATTATGAAATATTCAGGAAAATATCTAACTTACTTGTTAGTTGCTTTCTATATTGCTATTTTCGCTGCTGGTGGCCTTGTTGTTACGTTTGTTGGTTTTGAAATATTGAGTAGAAATATGAATTATACAGACGTGTTCAGTACGATATTTCTAATATTTGATTTGAAAAGATCCCAGTCCCATTGGCATTTAGATGTCTGATGTCAGAAATAATATAAGCGATCTAAAAGTGTCTCCGAGGTTGATAGCAACACGACAAAATAAACAGCGTTGCTATATCAGAAGTTGGCTGAAAAATAAACACAACACTCTCACACCAGCACCACGTCACCAATACCAAGAACACTACTACTACTACTACTACTACTACTACTACTACTACTACTACTACTACTACTACTACTACGATTTACGCAGTTTATATCTGAAGTCAGAAACTGAAAGTGTTATCAATAGCAATTGACGATCAATCTCTACTCATAAACTGTTAAGCAAGCGTTCTCCACTATGTGCTGAGCAAAACTGTAGATTACGTGATTATAAGCTACAGTATTGAAACCATCGATAACATTGTGGCTGTCTGCTCTGAACACGTAATAATTGAGTACAAATCTGAACATGACTAAATAGGGTAGTACCTACATTAAAATATCTATCGTCTTCATTGTATTCCCCTGCCTAAAACTGTTAAGAACACCACCCTAAACCAGTCCCAGAGGGTAACAGATTTACTGTGGCGTTGGACTGATAGAAAGTTAAATACTAGCAGACCTGATATTATTATCAAACATCATCGACAAAATGCTTGCCATCTAATGTTACCAGCTGATTAGTAAAAAAATTCGAAAAGTTTGCTATATACAGAGACCTAGAGAATTAACAGAATGTGGAAACCGAAAAGTTATTCTACCGGTAGACACTAGGAATTGCACAAAAAAGTGTCTTTAATCTTCATCTATAAAATATCTGAAAAATTATATATATATATATATATATATATATATATATATATATATATATAAACATATATGTATATATATATATATATACATATATATATATACATACATATATATATATAGATATACTCTTTTACTCTTTTACTTGTTTCAGTCATTTGACTGTGGCCATGCTGGAGTACCACCTTTAGTCGAGCAAATCGACCCCAGGACTTATTCTTTGTAAGCCTAGTACTTATTCTATCGTCTCTTTTGCCGAACCGCTAAGTTACGGGGACGTAAACACACCAGAATCGGTTGTCAAGCGATGTTGGGGGGACAAACACAGACGCGCAAACATATACACACACATACATATATACACATATATACGACAGGCTTCTTTCAGTTTCCGTCTACCAAATCCACTCACAAGGCTTTGGTCGGCCCGAGGCTATAGTAGAAGACACTTGCCCAAGGTGCCACGCAGTGGGACTGAACCCGGAACCATGTGGTTACATATATATTTATATATGTATATATATATATTTATATATATTTATATATATATATATATATATATATATATATATATATATATATATATATATATATTTAGATATAAATACACACACACACACACACATATATATATATATATATATAGATAGATAGACAGATAAATAGTTAGATAAATAGATACATATATGTATATATATATATATATATGTGTGTGTGTGTGTGTGTGTGTGTGCGTGTGTTTATCCCCCCCCACCATCCCTTGACAACCGATGTTGGTGTTTATGTCTCTGTAACGTAGCGGTTCGGCAAAAGTGACCGATAGAATAAGTACATAGATTAAAACGAATAAGCCCTGGGGTCGATTTCTCCGAGTAAAAAGGTGGTGCTCCAGCATGGCCGCAGTGAAAATCACTGAAACGGGTAAAAGAATAAAGGAAATAGACAATGTCGTAAATATGGCACTAACCTCAACAGCTCATCTCTTGAGAAAATTACAATCGTTGTAACATAGCTACTAGTCTTAGATCTCAGGTAGAGACCCGGCTAATAGCTAAAAGCCTCGATATCAAGCTAAAATATAGAATAAAATAATAATGGTTTCAAATTTTGACAGAATGCCAGCAATTAGTTTGGAGAGGGGCAAGGTAATTTCATCCACTGCAGTGCTCGACTGGTACTTTATCGATCCCGAAAAGATGGATTGCAAATTAACCTCGGCGTAATTTGAACTCAGAACGTAAAGTCACACGAGACTCCACTAAGCATTTTGCACAGCGCGTTAACTATTCAGCAGGTTCGCCGGCTTAATAATATTCCTTTCTACTATAGGCTGAAGGCCTGCAATTTCTGGGATAGTCGGTTACATCGATTCAGTACGAGACTGGTACTTAATTTATGAACCCCGAAATGATAAAAAGCAAAGGAAACTTCGACGGAATTTGAACTAAAAACTTAAAGACGAACGAAATGCCGCTAAGCCTTTAACCCGGCGTACTAACGATGCTACCAGCCACGGTCTTAAGAACAACAATAATAATAATAATAATAATAATAATAATAATGATAATAATAATAATAATAATAATAATAATATTAATAATAATAATAATAATAATAATAATAATAATAATGATAATAATAATAATAATGATAATAATAATAATAATAATAATAATAATAATAATGATGATAATAATGATAATAATAATAATAATATTAATAATAATAATAATGATAATAATAATGATAATAATAATAATAATAATAATAATAATAATAATGAAAGCTGGCAGAAAACTTTAACAACATAATAGCAGATCCAGAAACAATGCCTGAATGGCTCACAAAAGGGAAAACCATCTTAATCCCCAAATCCACGGAAACGGAGAAACCACAAAACTATAGACCTATAACCTGTCTCCCTACGATCTACAAAGCCTTTACTGCAATAATATCGCAGAGAGTGAGTAAACACCTGGAAAATAACAACCTGTTTCCAGAAGAGCAGAAGGGATGCTGCAAGGGCTCATACGGCTGTAAAGATCAATTATTGATCAATAAAGCCATAACTGAAGACAGCCGCAGAAAGAAGAAAGGCCTCAGTATGGCCTGGGTGGACTACCAAAAGGCTTTCGACAGTGTTCACCACACGTGGATTCTGGAAACACTAGCCATAAACAAGGTGGCACCAATTATCATAAAATACATAGAGCACTCAATGAACAAATGGCAGACAGTGCTACAGCTCCAAACAAAAGAGGGACTTGTGAAAACGAAAGCCATCCCCATTAGAAGAGGAATATTCCAGGGAGACACGCTCTCTCCACTCCTGTTCTGCCTGGCACTCACACCTTTAACAGAATTGCTAAATAGAACTGGATGCGGTTACAAATGCTATGGAAAAACAGTCAGCCACCTTCTATATATGGATGACCTAAAATTATAGGCAAAAAACGACAAAGAGCTAGAAACACTACTACAGACAGTACACGGCTTTACCAAGGAAATAGAAATGAAATTCGGATTAGAAAAATGTGCCAAAGCAACCCTGAAAAGAAGAAAATTAGTTAAAAGTAGCAATATAACACTAGATAAAGCCAATGAAATAAGAGAACTAGACGAAAGCCAACCATATAAGTATTTAGGAGTCAATGAACTAGATAGGATACAACATACACAAATGAAAGAAAAAATAAAGAAAGAGTACTATAGACGAGTTAGATCACTACTAAAAACAGAGCTCAATGCTAAAAACAAGATAATGGGTATCAACACTTTAGCTGTCCCAGTTATAAGCTACAGCTACAACATCCTTAACTGGACACTAAACGAACTATGTAAAATAGACAGGAAAACAAGAAAAATAATGACAGGATATAGGATGCACCACCCAAAATCTGACATAGAAAGGCTATATATACAACGCACAGAAGGTGGCAGGGGTCTTATACAGCTAGAAAACTATTATAAAATAACCACCATAGGACTGCAAAAATACCTACTCCAGAAGCAAGGGAAACTAATACAAATAGCCACAAAACACGAGCAAAACAAAAAACTGTTTTCAGTATTTAAGGAAGCTGACAAATACAAACAAGAAATCAATCTACCTAACAAATACGAAGAAGAAGAAGAAGAAACAACAAAAGCTATAAAACAAATGAAATCCAAACTAAAACTAGAACAGCAACGGACCATGATAAAACGATGGCAAGAAAAGCCCCTACATGGTAAATACTGGGCTAAACTAAATGCGAAAGAAATAGACAGAGAAAAATCCCAGCAATGGCTGAGAAGCTCAGGACTCAAAGCAGAGACTGAAGGATTTTTAATTGCTGCTCAAGACCAAAGCCTCCCCACCAGAAATTACCAAAAACACATAATGAAAAGAAATATAACAAGTAACTGTAGAATATGTGGAGATCGACAAGAAACAATAAATCATATTATCTCTGGCTGCCCAGTCCTGGCTAAGAAGGAATATATTCACAGACACGACAGAGCTGGGACCTATATACACTGGAAGCTATGCCAACATTATGGAATAGCAACAGAAAAAAGATGGTATAAACACACGCCAGAAAAGGTCACAGAAAACGAGAAAGCAACCATACTCTGGGATATGCCAATACACACAGATAGAGAAATTAAGGCAAATAGACCAGATATAGTTGTCAAAGATCATGAAGGAAAAAAATGCCTTCTAATTGATGTTTCAATACCAGCAGATGACAACGTTTCTCTAAAAGAAATGGAAAAACTTTCAAAATACAAAGACCTGGAAATAGAGATAACTCGAATGTGGAATCTAAAAACAGAAACAATTCCTATCATAGTAGGTGCCTTAGGTATAATAAAAAAATATTCAGACAAATACATAACAAAAACACCAGGACTTACAAATATATATAACATACAGAAAATTGCACTACTGGGTACTGCACACATTCTACGCAAAACACTTTCAATACAGTAAACATAAGAGCACCACAGCAAACCACAGCACATACCCAAGTCGCACAGAGCTGCGCTCGGTAGTGAAGTGAAAGCACGTTATAAAAATAAAACTACTGAATAATAATAATAATAATAATAATGGCTTCAAATTTTTGCACCAGGTTAGCCATTTTCGGGGAGGGAATGTGTTGATTACATCTAACCACGTGTTCGACTGTTACTTAGTTGATCGTCCACACCCCTCATATCTAGCTGGAATCATTGGAAATTTTATTTATTTTTTTTTTCGTTGAATGAATTACAGTGACCTTCCAAAGTGCCGCAAACTACATTTTTTGGCCAGAAAAGACATGCCATGCTGGCCAGAATGTAAGGAATGGAAAAACGGAGTTTCACTTAACCTCCTGGTGCTGTTTGCGGTCGAGTGGTTCCCCCATCTTGACTGTTTGGTTGGGTTCTTCGCTGCTGCTAGTGCTACTCCCACTGCCACCTTTACTGTAACACCTGCCTGCTTTGTTTCCTTGGGTTCAATTTCTTTTTACTATTCCCCTGCCTTTTTGTTGTTGTTGTTGTTGTTGTTGTTGTTGTTGTTGTTTTTGTCGACTCGTGAGTTGTGGTGCTTTCGGTTGGACATTTCTTTCTGATACTGTTGGCCGAAAAACCATAAGTAGCCCATTGGACCATAATCGTAGCACCCCGGCCTTCTTCCCTCCTCGTTCACCCTTAGTTCTACTCCATTCGAAAGGGAAATCAGGTATGGGACTTTCTCTAACTGCTTTGGCTTCACGTGGAGAAGAACCTCTAAGATATTTCCAACCCAATTCTCCCTCCTCGATATTTTAGCATCCAAGAGATTCTTTTCCCCGTCCGTACAAATACAGGCGAGAATCCACCATAAATCCAAGCCTGGTGGGATACCTGACACCGTAATTCGTACCGTCCTTCTTCCCATGTACGTTGGGGGGAGGGCAATTTCCTCAGTGCGATGCGTAGCCACCGAGTTCTGTATCACCTCCCTCCCCCCGTCTTAAAAAGGACTTCACTCGGCTGTACTGCCTCGCTCTCGCAATGTGATAGATATCCTGCCATATATGTTTCGAGGCTTTCCCACGTGGTCGCGTTTAGCGTTTTCGAATTTCCTTGTTTTTGTGTTCACGTACCTATAGACAGCTGCCCGTTTAGCTATTTCACGTCGCTTGGAGCCGTCAATTCTGCCCTCCTTCCATTCATTTTCATATATTTTGCTGCCTTGTTTAGTTTTTTATTCTGTTCTCCAATGTGATGTTAACCAATTCCTTAGTTGCCGTGATAAACTCCATTTTTGTTAGACTCTTCGCAGCAGCTGTTGTCAATGTTGTTCTTCGTGCTACTACAATTTCCATGTAGTGGGGAAGACTTTACTCCTTCCTTCCTCTCCCTTTCTTTCTGCTTTTCATCTTCTTTCTTCTTTTCTTGACTCTTCTTCTTCTTCTTCTTCTTCTTCTTCTTCTTCTTCTTCTTCTTCTTCTTCTTCTTCTTCTTCTTCTTCTTCTTCTTCTTCTTCTTCTTCTTCTTCTTCTTCTTCTTCTTCTTCCTGCTGTCTACTGCCACTGGTGGTAGGGAGAAGGGGAAGTCCTCGTGAAAATTGCTGCATCACCTTGCTTCTTCACTCCCGCTTTTCGTCACCATCTTCAATATTTACTTTCTTCGAAGCAAATTTTCGAAGAAATTTGAAAACAAAAAGGTTCGTATCACTCCCAAAATTTGGTTAACAAACGTCAACGCCCCACCCCCAGAAGGTCAGCTGGCTTGCAAAACGATTTAAACAGCAAAATACAGTATAGAACCTTTTAAACAAGTGAATTAGTAATAAACTTACAGCTTTCCAGAAACACATCTCCAGCTATGGCGACAACAACAACAACAACAACAACAATAACAACAACAACAACGATAACAACAACAACAACAATCACCATGTCGCACACATATGGTTGTGATGCATGTGCCTGGTGTACCCTTATTAGGGGAGTAGTCATGATGGGTATAATGAGATTCGTATATTTTACCCCAGTGTCACTTCGATGGCATGCGTTTCTCTTTCTCTCAATAATAATAATAATAATAATAATAATAATAATAATAATAATAATAATACAATTCTATATTTAAGAGATGAGGAATTATGTATATTATTTACATTATTTACATTTGACAGATATTTGTCCTCATCTTGTTTGTTGTTAACACAACGTTTCGGCTGATATCCCCTCCAGCCTTCATCAGGTGTCTTGGGGAAACCCAGGTTCGAAATTTCCCCAAGACACCTGATGAAGGCTAGAGGGTATATCAGCCGAAACGTTGTATTAACAACAAACAAGATGAGGACAAATATCCGTCAAATGTAAATAATTTAAATCATAAAGGCCCAAGATGTGGAAGACAATATCGGAGGACGAGTTACAGCACAAAAAGATTACAAAAACATGCGGGGTTAACATCAATCAAGGGAGTAGATCCGTTCAGTCTCCCCAGTCTTGCCACTGTCGTCTATGTTTTGATAAACACACTAGAAGGTAACACCTTTCTGTCTACCCTCACCTTCCTCTTCGATGGCGATTAGACGAGGGAAGTTTGCCAGGACAGAAGGCACATGGCTACTAAGAGGTGAAATGATGAAGGCAATTCAACCTCAGTCCAGCTAATAAATACCTGGGAGTACTTGAGGTAGATGGAATCAAACATCACGACATGAAGAAAAAGACAAAAATAGAGTACCTGCGGCGAGTGAGAAAATAACTGACTTCAAAACTGAATGCCAGAAACATAATTTCGGCAATAAACTCGTATGCATCCGCAGTAGTTCGTATCCTGAAGTGGATAGAAGAGGAGCTAGAGGAGATGGACAGGAAGTCAAGAAAGCTTCTCACGATGCATAGAGCCCACCATCTACGTGCAGTTACTGATCGCCTATACATGAAGAGAGCAAATGGAGGAAGGGGACTCATAAGAGTGGAAGATTGCGTGCGTATCGAACTAGGAAGCTTAATGAGATACCTAGCCCAAAGTAAGGAAACTTTGCTAGTGACAGTTAGGAACGAGGGAGAATTGAGAGCAGAAAAAAAGGAAAACAGAGAAAGAAGTACAAAAAGGACATAAAAAAGAATTACGCAAGAAGGGACTGCACAATCAACTCCATGTAGCCATAACAGACCAATTATTGATAGACAAAATGGTAATGCAAGATTGTAAAGGAAGGAGAACGAATTTGGGAATGACCTGGATTGACTATAGCAAACCTTATGACATGATTCCACATTCGTGGATTATCGAATGCTTGGAACTATTTGGAACTGCAAGGAATGTAACGTATTTCCTGAAGAGAAGTATGGTTGGGTAGAAAACTGAGCTGACAGCCTACGAAAAAAGCTTGGGCACTCTGGGGCTCAGAAGAGGAATTTTTCAGGGAAATAGCTTATCTCTATTGCTTTTTGTTCTTTGCATGATTCCTCTGACTTTTGGTACTTAGGAAAATGAACCTTGGATATCAGCTAAAGGGAAAATCTCAAACAATCAATCACTTCATCTTCATGGACGATTTGAAGCTGTATAAAATGGAAGAGGTACAAGTCAGTTTCTTGGACAACGCACTCAACTGTTTTAGCGCTGACATTAGAATGGAATTCAGACTCCAGAAGTGTGGTATAATGTACCTGAAAAGAGGCAAGGTACAATCCCTAGCAGGGACAGAAGTACCTAATAGAGAAACGATAAAACAAATTGAAATAGAACGCTAAAAATACTACGACTACAAGTAATAGTAGTAGTAGTGTACAAGTTTCGCTTACAGCTTCAAAACTACACCCAATTCAATCGGCATCTATCTACCAGTACAGATGGTAAAGTCCAGCAGAAGAGTGTGACATGTTTCGAGTGGTATTCATGCCAGTATTTAGGAAGGGGAACGTCATAATGACGACAGATGTTTTAATGTAGGTACTATCCTATTCGGTCATGTCCAGGTTTGTACTCGGATGTTACGTGTTTAGAGCAGACAGCCACAATGTTGTCGATGTAGCTTATAGTCTACAATTTGGCTCAGCACATTGTGGAGAGCGTTTGCTTAACAGTTTATGAGTAGAGATCGATCCTTGGTTACCTTTAATATCACTTTCAGTTTCTGACTTGTGATATAAACTTCGCAAATAGTAGTAGTAGTAGTAGTAGCGTACAAGTTTCACTTTCAATTTCACAGCCACACCTAATTTTTACTGCTATTTAGCAGTGGTGGTGGCGGCGGCGGTGGTGATAGTGGTAGTGATGGTATTGGCAGTGGTGGTAGTGTTAGTAACGGTTGTTGGGTTTACTTTTAAACCAACTTTTGAAATAGCAACACTGTTTATTCCATTGTCTTGCTACCAACCACGGAGACACTTTTAGATCGGTTAAATTACTTGTGGCATCCGACATCCAAATGCCAATGCGACTGAGATCTTTCAAATCAAATATTAGAAATATCGTACTGAACATATCTGATTGACTTATATTTCTACTCCACATTTCAAAACCAACACACGCAGCAACATCAACAGGACCACCACCAGCAAAACAAAAGCAACATAAACGGCAATCCAAAAAGTAAGTTAGATATTTTCCTGATAATTTAATAATGGTCGACTCAAATGTTAGAAAATGGGACCAGGTTTTTCAGGACGCTATTCATGGAGCTATGCAGCTCCCACCACTCTGTGTAAAGATTATAAATACAACACAATTTTGGAGATTACGTAATATAAAACAATTAAGTTTGGTTAATTACGTTTATCCATCAGCTTCACATAATAGATTTGAGCATTGTCTAGGAACATGTTACCTAGCTGGGAAAATGGTTCGCCATCTTAAGCAGCAAAATCCCGATCTGGAAATATCTGATCGAGATATACTTTGTGTCGAAATTGCTGCTTTATGTCATGATTTAGGACATGCGCCTTTTTCTCATGTCTTTCAAGAAATTATCAACGAGTATCGAAACAAAAATGGAGGTGAAGAGTGGGAACATGAAGATGCATCATGTCAAATGTTAGAACATCTTCTTGAAGAGAACCCACGTATTAAAAAAGAACTTCAGTCTGATGAAATTGATTTCATAAAAGATCTCATTACTGGTAAATCAGAAAAATCTCAGAGACCAAAATTTCTTTACCAAATCGTCAACAATAAATCCTGTAACATCGACGTTGATAAATGGGATTACCTGGCTAGAGATTCTCATTTTCTTGGTTTTGGAAAATCATTTGATCACGAGAGAATGATGAAAATGTCCAAAGTAATAGGTGATAAAATATGCTACAGAGACAAATGTCTTGATAATTTCTATGATATGTTTTATGCACGATATCGACAACATAAAATTGCTTGCAAACACAAAACTGCTCTTCTGTTTAATACACTACTTAATAAAGTTTTCAACTCTGCCAATGAAGAACTCCAAATTTTCGAAAAGGTCGACGATATGAAGGAATTTACTTATTTAACAGATAATATTTTAGAGGAGATATCAAAGAATGAGGATAATGTAAGTCTCAGAGAGGCCCGGAATAAATTGAAGGATATAATCTATCGGTCTTATAAATACAAAGGAACAAACGAAGATGAAAATGACCAGGACGGAGAAGAGAGAATATTCTGTAAAGCCAATTTTGATTTTGGAGCTGGAGAAGGAAACCCATTAGAGAATATACCATTTTATAGAAAAGGTGAAACCGAATCATTCACTTATAGTCAAGAACAACTAGATGAGAGGCTTTTGCTGCCAAGCAAATTTCGAATGGAAATCAGTCACTGTTTTGAAAAAAGCTGGAAGTCCAATGAGTAGGAAACCTTAAGACCAATTAATGAAAACTAGGAAAGAAAAAAGTCAAGCAACGACAAAAAAAAAAACAATAACAAGAAACAAATAAAAAATAACGAATCAAAGATAAAGCAGTGAAACATTGTGAGAATTGAAATGTAACTTCGTAAAAGTTAAAAATAATGAAAATGTTGAAACCACTGAAAAATTCAAAGGTTAAAAATAGTAAAAACAATAATCTTAACGTAAATTGAACGCTTTTTTATCTATTTGGAAATATTTGCATTTAATCTTGTAAAAGATTTCTTTTTAACATGTATTTTAACGTATTTTCTACTTTTAAAACATCATTTCATTGTGCCACTTTAGAAACACACGGGAAGTAGAGAATTTTTGCTTTACACTCCCACACTCACTCACAGAGGCACAAAAACACGAACTCTTACCCTCTCTCTCTTTCT
Organism: Octopus bimaculoides; assembly: GCF_046866305.1. Taxonomy (NCBI): domain Eukaryota; kingdom Metazoa; phylum Mollusca; class Cephalopoda; order Octopoda; family Octopodidae; genus Octopus; species Octopus bimaculoides. The sequence continues at coordinate 62,485,285 of NC_142938.1, read as the reverse complement.
CTCTCACACACACATATACACATACACACACGCACACACACACACACACACGCAACAACTCATTCATATGCATACGTATAACTGCATTTATTCAATCACGCATACACACAAACATATGTACACGCATATCAAGACTCTACGCAGTAATTTAATACTGAAAGTGAAACTACTACTACTACTACTACTACTACTACTACTACTACTACTACTACTACCACCACCACCACCACCACCACCACCACCACTACTACTACTACTACTACTACTACTACTAACACTACTACCACTACCACCACCATCACCACCACCACCACCACCACCACAACCACCACCACCACCACCACCACCACCACCACTACTACTACTACTACTACTACTACTACTACTACTACTACTACTACTACTACTACTACTACTACTACTACTACTACAACAACATTTTGTAACGGTTAGTACCGTTTGCAGTCTTTTCGACTTTTTCAACTAGGAGTATAACGCAGGCAGCTATACGCAATATAAAAAAGGAGAAACTCAGTCGTTATCCTATATATATAGGGTGTCCCAAAAAGATGTACTCACTCTTTGACTTCCCAGTACTCATACATTTTGTGTTCAAGTAGATGTTTATTGATATACATACAATCCTAAAAAGTTAAATTAAATTCAGGAAAATAAATTGTTGTAGAAACGATTATTTATTGTCATTTAGAATAATTTAATGTTCTCTCTCATTCCTGCGTGTTCGCGAATGTTCAAACTGCCTTCCTTCATTTTCCAAACAAAGCTGATAACATCCAACAATGGATTCGACAACATTGCAAGACGTATTCGAATTTCATTTTTCAAATCATCAATTGTCATTGGTTTTCCAGCGTAACACTTATCTTTGAGATGTCCCCATAAAAAAAAAATCCATTTGCGTGAGGTCTGGGGAACGTGCAGGAAATTCAACGCTACCTATATATATATATATATATATATATATATATATATATATATATATATATATATATATATATATATATATATATATATATATATATATGTCAGTATGTACATATATGTATGTATATAAGCTTACATATATATTTTACTTATATTATTGTATGATTGAACGCCATGCATCTATTTCCAAGTAAGTTTATCTTAATAATTTTGATGCGACTCTCTTTACTGTTTTCTCTCTCTCCCTCTTCCTCCTTTACTCTCTTGTTGCTCACACGTAACCATCACCCATCTTTATTTTTCACACGTGTTCATCTTTCTTTTCTTCCGGTCTGTTGCACAGACCTGACATATTCTTGTCTGTCTCCTCTCCTATCTTTTCTCCTATCAAAGAATGTTCTTCAGCGTTCGCCACCTTACCCCGTCTGGCTTAGAAGCCCTCACTATTTGTTTCACTGTCCTATTTTTGTTACCAACTTTGACCCTCCGCAAACTCCCAAATTTTATTTCGGTTTTCGGGTGCAACAGTTTCCTCGAAGGCACATATTGTCGTGAATTGCTCGAAATGTGGGGTAGATAAAGCAACAGACAACTGATGAAGGGTCGTTCTTTATATTACTTGTCTTGTTGTTACTTGTCTTGTTGTTACTTGTCTTGTATTCCATTTGTTCCTCTCGTTGTTCGCAAAAAAGTTTGTCGCTTTATTTCATGTTGTTTTTCGTTTTTCGGATTTCATGTTAAGTTTTGTGACGTCCTGTACCCATATACGCATATATATATATATATATATATATATATATATATATATATATATATATATTCTTTAATGATTTTATCAAGTGGCCAGCGTGAAATAAAAAAGGTAACAATTCATACTAAATTTCTAAATATATAGATAATTATATTAAAGGGTGCGGATTGACCACACCAACACCTCAATATTTCATTAGCACAGGTTGTAATCGGGCAGATGAAAATATAAATAAGGCCTTTAGAATAATTGTATATCGATTTCAAATTTAGCGTTATGAAAACTCCTTATCTTCAGTACAATATGACAAAGCATATACATACAAATATTTATACATACCCATATGAATACCATTGTCGCATGACCATATACATACATTTGCACGTATATACCAGTAAGGAATCCAATTTATCTTCTCATCTCAACCACGAGCATTTTTTATTAAAATAACCTCGCAGTGAATGCAGTTTGATCAGGAGCAAAATTATATATTTTCTTTATATAGAATTAAGGAAAAAATCATTTTAATGATTTTATCAAGTAGTCAGTATGAAAGAAAAACCTTGTATATAACATTTTATATTAAATTTATAATTATACAGATAACTATGTTAAAGGGTGCGGATTGACCATCGCTATTTCTAGCGTGTTTGTGTGGTCAATCCGCACCCTTTAATATAATTTAAATTTAGTATATATATATATATATATATATATATATATATATATATATATATATATATATATATATATATATATACATATATATATATTAAGGGTTGAACAGATAGAATACAACAAGAAGTTAGACGAAAGCAGAGAAAACTGGAAACTAGACGAAAACGGGCGGAAAATTAGACAAAAACACGATACATAGAATATTCGCTGCTGAGTTTTCCTCGTCATGTATATATATATATATATATATATATATATATATATATATATATATATATACACACACGAGGGGTCTCTGAAAAGTCTTGAGCCTCAAAAAACCAAAACATGGTTCAAGACTTCTGATGATTTATTTTTCAACATAGTCCCCCTCGATGGCTGAACACTTTTTCCAGTGGTGCTGAAGCACCATTATCCCGGCGTACAAGAACTCTTTCGTTTGGGACTCCAAGAAACTTCCTACAGCGTCTATGACGTCATTGTCACTGGCAAAATGGCGACCACCCAGGGCTTTTTTCATTTTTGGAAATAGATGAAAGTCAGAGGGGGCTAAGTCTGGCGAATAAGGCGGATGGGGAACAAGTTCGTATCCACAATCACGAATTGTTGCCATGGCAACCACTGAGGTGTGGGTTGGAGCATTGTCTTGATGAAAAAGGACTCCTCTGGTGAGCATTCCCGGCCTTTTTTCTTTGATTGCTTCTCGGAGGCGTTTCAGTAGCTGAGAATAATACAGCCCTGTCACAGTGTGACCCTTTTCAAGGTAATCGATCTGCAAGACACCTTGAGAATCCAAAAAAAACGGACGCCATGATCTTGCCAGCTGAAGGAATGACCCTGGCCTTCTTTGGGGTAGGAGAAGATGTGTGCTTCCACTACTTTGATTGTTCTTTGATTTCAGGCTGGTAGTGATGGACTCAACTTTCGTCCCTAGTAATGAAACGAGCAAGAAAATTCTCTTCATCAGCTTCAAACAGTTCCAGATTTCTCGTGGACAAAGTGCACCTGTTGCGTTTCTGTTCAGGAATCAAAAGGTGAGTAACCCACCTTGCAGAAACCTTTGAGAACCCAAGTTCTTTTGTCACAATGTTGTCTGATCTTCCAGTTGAGATGCCCAATCTCTCGGCTATCTGACGACATGATATTCGGCGATCTTGCATTATCATAGCAAGAGCAAGGTCAAAGTTGTCCTTGGTGGTTGCAGTTGGAGGTCTTCCTGGTCTTGGATCATCTTCACACTCTCCCTGCCACGCTTGAATTCATTTACCCAGCGTTTGACTGTTGCATATGAAGGAGAATTGTCTATTAAGGGTCTCACCATATCTTCATGGATTTATGATGGAGTCATGCCTTTCAAATGAAGGTACTTTATGACAGCACGATACTCAGTTTTCTCCATTTTCCTTGTAAATTCGAAGTTTGTTTATTCAAAAATCTGCAACAAAAAAATATCAGAATCATGAAAATGAGCAAGAATACTCCGAAAAGACTGTACTTACCAGAAAAAAATTGTTTCAACTATATTGCAGCCCCGATTCTAGGTTAGGCTCAAACTTTTCAGACATCCCTCGTAACATTCATTTTTAACAGAAAAGTGAGTTGCTTCTTTTTATTTGATACACCCCAATCGTAAATAGCTGTTACTGATAAGAGTGATGTTAGAACAGAAATTCATCTAGCTGCAGTGAAATTTACCATGAACAATTTTACTCCGAAAAGCTACAATTTATTTTGCAGTAACATGCACGTTAGAAAGAATTCTATTTCACATATTTCACCGGCATTAAATATCACTTTCAGTGCGATCGATTACATAGCAGTGGAAATTAGTTTTTTAAAATCTAAAATATAATAAGAATGTTGTAGAGGTTGCCTACTCCCTGGAATATCCACGAGTCCAGCTAGTAGTAGTAGTAGTAGTAGTAGGAGGAGGAGTATCAGTAGTAATGGTTTCAAATTTTGGCACAAGGCCAACAATTTCGGGTGAGTGGGTAAGTTGATAACAGAGGCTCAAGTGCTCAACTAGTACTTATTTTATCGATCCTAAAAATGATTAAAAGCACAGTCAAATTCGGCCGCTTTTGAACTTAAAACGAAAATGATCCCTGGCTTACCATCCATGCAAAATTTGAAAAAGATTGTTTTACTTGTACCTCACATCTATTGAGAAGAGCGTTGTCACTGTGAGAACGATTACAATACACGAAAAATTGTTTAACTTCCATTTCTCCTTTTTCACTTTTTCTTCACTTTTTTCACAAACTTTGTAAACGAACAGTCGGGTGTGTTTATTTTAATACCCTATCAATGTATACAGTGAGTTTCTCTGCTCTAGGGCACTGGGCAAGAAATTAGAACAAAATTTCCTGAACTAATCACAATAATAATAATAATAATAATAATAATAACAATAATAATCATAATAATATTCATAAACAAGAAGAACAACAGCAAAAACAACAATGCAATAGGTTGACTTTGTATTAGTTTGCCATAGAGGTAGAATAAATGATTATTATTATGATTGTTAAAAATAATTAATAAAATAATATATAGAGTTCATTATTATTGTTCTTGTTATTATTTTATTAGGTTTTCTTTGATTAATGTGGTGAAAGAGTTTGCATGATGGACTCATCTGAAAAGTTTGAGGAGACATTTTCTTCTCTGCTTGGCTCTCACCAATTTCTTCAAGCACGACTTGAAAAGTCACGTGGGGGTAGAGAGTGGGGGTGTTGTTTTAAAATATGTTTAACAACAGTTGAGTGAGAGTGGCGACTGGTTAAGTTGAATATCCTCCACCGAATACTTAGAAACTGAGAGGACACTTCCGTTAAATTGGAAATAACAACAAAAGATAAGGAATTTGAAAAATAAATAAATACGCCTTATTGATTCTTGTGTCAAATTTCATTTGACATAATTTAATACAAGGACACCTCCCGGAAAAGACTGCAGACCATACACGGAAGACACGCACTTAACCCCTTTTTTCACAACTATGAGGTTTACTTATTTTGTGGTCCGATGGATTTCGGCGGTAGTGTAGCAGTGCTTTTGGAAATAATTAGATTTAGCGATATGAACAATTTTCCTGGATGGAGGAGGTAAGTCTGTAATCCTAAATAAAAAGTAAAAGCGGTACCTTTAACCTCAATTTAAATTGGTCAGCAACACAGATCAATAATCTGTGATCTACACGAATTAGATACAACTCATAGATAGGGATCCAAATATTAGAAGTTGAACGCATCTTTCCCGGTGCCATGTGACTACAGAGACTGGATCAGCAAGCTAGTTAAGCGACATTTGAAAGGGGTAATAATTAGCAACAGGTGGTCTGGAACTCTGAAGATGATTAAATACAATTTATAACGTTTAGTAAAGAACTAGTGATGGAGGAGAATGGATTGGCGTTAATTAGCTAGAAGAGGCAATTAGAAATGGCAACGCAACAAACATGCTAGAGGCCCAAATATCTTCCGACATTTCTTTTCGACACATAACAGGAAGGCTTCGTTGTTATACGCTAAAACAAAAACACAAAAACTGTTCGAAGGGCTCTGAAGGTGGATGCACGACGTGGGAAAAGAAGCCACAATTCAGGTTTTGATGGACCAGGATGGGTGCGTGCTATTTGGTTCTTAGGATATGAATGCTGCAGTTTTGTAGCTCCACTGTTCAGAGTATGTTATAGGTCATGGACTTTACTGCCAACCTTGACGGTCTGTCACAGTTCTGGGCAGAAGATCAATAACAGCGAGCGAGATGCCAGGCGTATTAAGTGATTGCACAAGGAACAAACCACCTGGGTTGGATAGTCTACCCTATGAATTTAATGGTAAAATGCCAGATTTCTTTGGTAACCTCTTGGCAAACGTGTATCTTTTATTATACCTGTATGTATGTATGTATGTATGCATGTATGCATGTATGTATGTATACTCATATATATATACATACATATATATAAATATATATATATATATAATCACATACGCATGTAGACCTATAAATACATTATACAGACAGACGCGCGCGCGCACACACACACACACACATGCACACACACAGACACGCACACACATAGCAAGAGTGGCTGTGTGGTAAGAAGCTTGCTTCCGAGCAACATGGTTCCGGGTTAAGTCCCACTTGGGCAAGTGTCTTCTACTATAGCCTCGGATCTACAAAAGCCTTGTGAGTGGATTTGGTAGACGGAAATTGAAAGAAGCCCGTCGTATGTATGTATGTGTATATATATATATATATATATATATATATATATATATATATATATATATATATATATATATATATATATATATATATATATATATATATAATGAGTATTTACAAAAACAAACCCAAAAGACGGGTATGTAAACAACAAACAAATGTATTAGTTTAACGCTCGGGAAGTGAGAAAGTATTTTACGTTTCGAGCCTACGCTCTTCGACAGAGAGAAACACAGAAATAAACAGGGTGAGAAAATAAAAAAAGGTTTAGTGGCTAGCAATCTATCATGGCGAATTCCGGACAGAGGGGTCACACAGGAGAGCTAGGAAGAAGGGGAGATAATAAAGTAGTGCTGATCCCAAAACGAAGGTGCGCGTGCGTTTGTATGTGCGTGTGGATGGGGGCTGGTGACCTTGATGTGTGCGTGTGTGTGTAGTTGTGTGGATGATGGTGTGGGTGCTGGGAAGTGGTCAGTGCTAGTGTGTGCGGGGTGGTGTGATGTGGTGTGGTATGGTGGTGTGTGGTGTGGTAGTATTGGGGTGCGGGGGAGGTGAGAGTGGGGAGGTGAGAGTGGGGAGGTGAGAGTGGGGAGGTGAGAGTGGGGAAGCAAGGGTGGGGTATGGGTTTGGGGAGTGTGGGGGTAGGAATGGCGTATGTGGAAGTGGGGTGTAAGGGATGTGGTGGAGGTGGGATTGGATGAATAGGGATGGTGAGGTTGGAATGTGTACAGGTGGGTTAAGAAGTGCTGTTTTTACCACCTTGCCTTGCTCATATATACATATATATATGGCCGAATGTTACAAGAAATCAAGAAGATTTCCCCATAGATGAAAAAGAATTGAAATAGGCAAAAAAAATTGTTAAAAGAAATGGAAGAAGAGTAACCCTAAACCATCCACCCGACGTGATCGAAAACATCTTATGATGCACAGTTACACACCGCTGCATCGGTTTAAAATCGCGTCAGATGGAGAGCCAAATTCAAAAATGCCTTGGGTGGTTGTGGGAACTCACATCGTCTGAGGAAAGAAATTTGGGACAATTGAAGAAAGATTTGGGACTAACGACTTTGAGGAATGAGGAATTCTTAATTCCCAGCTATCCCGGCCAGCGTCTTGCTAAATCTAGGATGCCTCCAGAAAATATCCATCACCTGGTTAGTGGCAACCGTCTTGGCAGAGGTAAAGAAAATACCTAAGCAAAACTGGTCAGTATAGGTATGGAACTGACCTTACAATATAAACAAACCTATATCGACGATCTGCCTGACCTAATAGACCTCCTGGATGGCACTCACCGATCACTGTTAGTGGAGGGTAGACGGCAAAGATTCCACATATGTAGATTTGTGATTCACTTAAATGCTTTCTGTCCTAAAACTAGGAACACAAAATTCCTACTGCTGCCAACACTGCAAACACCACAAACAAAAAATCATGAGGACGTGCTCAAGACACCTACACCCATACCCCGCCCCAGACCACGACAACAAAGGAGTTTACACCCCGGCTGCCACGTGCATATGTGTGTGTACGTCTGTGTGTGTATGTGCGTATGTGTTGTGCGTGTGTTTATATTGTATTGTTATGAGTCAAGCCAAAATTGATTTGTTGATTCTAAAATGAGCCATTGTCATCATTTTCAGCATATCAATTTCTAAGCTAGCATGCGCTGATCACGAAATTTGTTGAGGCAGATTTTCTATGGCCCGATGCTGCCAACTCTCCACGGCCAATATTGAAATCAAACGATACCGCTTGTATGAGAGTGACACATGTTTACAACTATTTATGCAATGTCAGACAAAGAGACATTCACACAAACACACACACACGCGCACGCACGCACACACACACACACACACACACACACACACACACACACACACACACACACACACACACACACACAAATACACACACACGTATACATAATGTAATTGCCAAGAGCTTCTTAACCCAACAGCCATATTTTGCGCCTTTATATGTGAAATCGATTTTACTGATATGAGAGTTTCATTTGAACTTTGTAAAAACTCATCACCTGTTCAGAGCTAAATAATTCTTTCACTTGAAATAGTAATCTTAATCCCCAGGAAACTTTTGTGGGGATATGAAGCTTGTTAATCCTATACTTAACGCCATGCAATAGATTCCATAATATTATATTTTATTGCAGGGTTTGGATGGTTGTCACATTTGTGCTGCTATGACTAACCAATACTGTATGATCAACTACAAAACTGGGGACATCCAAGATTTGTTTCCTTATAATAACGAACACACAAAAGCTATTGTGAAGCGGATCGGTAAGGTAAGATCTAAATTTGTGCTGTGTATTCTTCAAGTATTTGTTGCTGCTGCTGTTGTCAGTTTTGTCTTTTGTGATAATTAATAGTGATGGTGGTGGTGGTGGTGGTGGCAGTGTTGACTGTAAAAGCGTGTGGCCTAGTGGTTTAGTGCGTTTCTCCCCACTACTGTATCATCATCGTTTCAATTCCCAGACCAAGTGATGTGTTGTGTTCTTGAGCAAGACTCTTTACCTCACATTACTCGAGTCCACTCAGCTGTAAATGAGTTCCAGCAAGAGCTGAGAAGTTAACCCTGCAACGGATTGGCATTCCATTCAGGAGGGAAGTGTCCTAATCTCAGTCACTTATTTACATTACATATACCATAGTTAGACTGACCTTTAGGGCACCACTGATGACCTTGCGACTAGATCCCTTTACCCAGCTTTGTCTTCTGCCACTCGCGCTGCGTCTCTCATCTTTAGGCCTGTCCACTCACATGTTTTTCCCACCTCTTTCTATGTCTGCCTCTGCGTCTGCCACCCGTTCCCTGAAAGATTGTTTTGGCTATTCCTTATATGCGGGTGACATGCCCAAACCACCTGAGCTTGCGTCTCTTTACTGTGATAAGAAGTTCCTCATAGGTGCTATTGTCTGCCTTATTCTTCTTTTCACTTCCTCATTTCTGATACGATTGCTGTACGATATTCCCAAAATCTAAAATATTTCATCTCTGTGGCCTAGATTCTTCTTTCAATTTTTGCTGTCAGTGTCCATGTCTCATAGGCGTATAGGAATATTAAGATCACTAGTAATTTCATTAGCCTAATTTTGGAGCTTAGTAAGATATTTCTGTCTTTACACAATGTTCTGAATTTGGTCATTGCTGCTGTTGTTTTGGCAATGGGGGATGTCACTTGGAACTTTGGTCACTCACTACCTCCCCCAAGATATTTAAGGTTTTGGACTTGTTCAAGCTCACGCTTATGTTGGTACTGATTCCGTTTAGGCAGTTTGTCATAACTTTTGTTTTCTCTGCACTTATCTCTATGCCAAATTCACTAAAATTGTCTAGGCGCTAAACTAGTTGCTTAAATTCTTGTTTTCAGCCCGCCAGTCCGAGAATATCATCTACAAAGCGCAGGTTTATTAGGTTTCTGCTGCCAGTACTAATCTTACACTTGTGGTCTTCCAGTGGTCATAATCCTCTCGATGAATGTGTTGAACAAGGTCAGTGAGAGCAGACAGCTTTGTCTTACACCAACTGTTGTTTTGAATCACTCGCAATGTTGCCGTTCAGGTAAACCGCACGACTTGCTTTATCATGCAGAATGCCACGAATGAGATTCGCATTTGTTATATAGCCTCATAGTCCACAAGAGTGCCGCGTGCCACACCCTGTCAAATGCCTTTTTGAAGTCCACTAATACATGAAAAAGATTTTGATGGTGTTGAAAATCTGTTCTATTGTGCCGTGAACACCCCTGAATCCTGCTTGCAATGATTTCCTCCACTTGAGGTTTGAGGCTATTAAAGATGATTCTCATCATCACTTTGCTTCGGTGGCATATCAAGCTAATAATTCTGTAGTTCTGGTATTGTTGTAGAGTCCCTTTGTAGGGAGGGGGCAAAGTGATCACCAGCGATTGAGTCCAAGGTGCAACTGAATTGCAAACACTTATACACCATGGAAACAAGGTCAAGCTCCAGCCTTCTGAGTCCTTGGGTTTATGGCCGACCTAAGTCTCAGTAAGTGCTGACTATTATCGCTAAAATGATGTCAAACTCATCATTAATCTATACTGAAAGGGACACACATTCCTTCGTCTCCGTGTATTCTCTTAACTACCCACACGGCTCATTAGAAGTGGTCGATATCTTCATTGGCTCATGTAGAATGGGGGATGAAGGATGAGAGGTGAAGTGAAAGTCTAGTCTGGGAATGAAGTTTTAAGCCTTGAGGTGGTGTGGTCTGTAGATGATATAGTGTTATATAAGGGGTCTGCTGTTTCAAGAAAGGGGATGTCTTGTTTGTTGGAGTTTAACACAGGGGAGTAGCGATATATATGTTAAGTATGAGGTCAATAGAGGAAAGATTAGTGAAACAGTATTGAATAATTAAATAATAGGCGTAGGAGTGGCTGTGTGGTAAGTAGCTTGCTTACGAACCCCATGGTTCCGGGTTCAGTCCCACTGCGGGCCAACTTGGGCAAGTGTCTTCTACAGCCTCGGGCCGACCAAAGCCTTGTGAGTGAATTTGGTAGACGGAAACTGGAAGAAGCCCGTCGTATATATATATATATATATATATATATATATATATATATATATATATATATATATATATATATATATATATATATATATATACATATATATATATATATATATATGTATATATATGTATGTATGTATGTATGTATGTATGTGTGTGTGTATATGTTTGTGTGTTTGTGCTTGTTCCCTACCCCAACATTGCTTGACAACCGATGCTGGTGTGTTTACGTCCCCGTAACTTAGCGGTTCGGCAAAAGAGACCGATAGAATAAGTACTAGGCTTAAAAAGAATAAGTCCTGGGGTCGATTTGCACGACTAAAGGCGGTGCTCCAGCATGGCCGCATTCAAATGACGGAAATAAGTAAAAGAATAAAAGAGTAATGAAAGGGAAATAATCGTGATTATAGGAAAGGTTGCCTCCCTTAACAAACTGGTACACTTTGGTATGTGTACGTATATATGTACAATTATGTATTTATATATTCGTGCGTGTGTATGTGCGTGCGCGCTTGCGCGTATACATGCACATATGTATGTATATATATATATATATATATATATATATATATATATATATATATATATATATATATATATATATATATATATATATATATGTGTGTGAGAAAGTTGGTATGTGAAAGCACGTGGTTGGATGTATAAAAGATAATAAGAGTGAAAAAACTACAGAAGGCTTGTGTTACATGGTTAAAGTATATATTTAAATTATGTCAGAAAAATGTTAGAAAAATGTTATAAAATCTTTTTGGAATATAAACATTGTATTTTGAGAAATAACCGGTTTCGTGTTGTCTTTTCAAATTTCTCTACTTCATTGTAACGTGTTCGTTCCAGTCTGAAAAAGAAGAGTTCTAGATAGGGGGAGTTAATTAGGGATTTCTTCCGGTATAGGGGAGATAATCGAAATCTAGGAGGTGGTAGAATTTGATTAATTTACCATGGTTTTGTTCTATATTTTTTTCCCTTTTTTCTCAGTGGGGTGTTGAATTTCCTTATTTAAATGTGTTAGCAATGGTTAAGTTTGGGTTTGTATTTTTGAATGAAAAAGGTTTCCTTATTTAATCTAATCTGTGTTGGTGTTTTAATGGCACATTGATAAAAAGGAAAGATTATAAATTGTGGTAGCATTTGTTTTGCGCATTTCTCAATATGATCACTAAAAGGTATCATTCGGTATTCTGGGTATGCGATCTGCTGGCGGTGCAGAGTGCATCTACGTCTGAGCGATAACCCTGTGGACCCTATGTAGTTCTCGTGGCAGCCCGAGCATCTTATTACATAAATAAGATTTTCTGAGGCACAAGTAAAGTTAGATTTAACTTTGAATTTGTGTCCTTTTTTGAAGAGGAATTCTGAACCTTCTAGAATGTTTGGGCATGTTGCACAATTTGGTCGACCACATTTGTTTACTTTCGCATCTGTTGTTTCGGAAAATAATTTTGCCTTTGTGAGGATCTTTTTCAGTGATTTTGGTTGTTTGTGGCTTTTGATGATTTTGTGTGTGTGTAAAATTTCCTTTAATTTGGGGTCCTTATGTAGCATTGGTATGTTTTGGGTGATGATGGTGAAGGCTTCTTTGTTTCTGGGGTTGTATGTGGATATGTACGGCAGTATTTTCGGGGAATGTGTGTTGCTGTGTTTAACTTTTCTTAAGTTTTCTATGTTAATTTGTGATGCACGTCTGATTCCGTCCTCTATGAGTTGAACTGGGTAATGTCTGTCAATTAGTGTGTTTTTGAGTTCTTGTAGTCTGTAGTCTCTAGTATTTTCTTCTGACACTATTGTGCATATCCTTCTTGCAAGGTTGAAGGGGATGTTTGTCTTGGTGTGTCTTGGGTGGCATGAATCAAATAGTAGATATTGTTTGGCGTCTGTGGTTTTGTAAAATATGTCCGTTTCTTATTATCTTTTATATATATATATACTAAGAAATGGATGCGTGGCGTTCAATTATATAATAATATAAATTATATATATATATATATATATATATATATATATATATATATATATATATATATATATATATATATATATATATATATATATATACACATATATACGTGCACATACCAAAGCATCCGTGTTTGTTAAGGGAGGCAACCTTTCCTATAATCACGTTTATTCTTTTTCTTTTTTACTCTTTTACTTATTTCCGTCATTTGACTATGGCCATGCTGGAGCACCGCCTTTTAGTCGAGTAAATCGACCCCAGGACTTATTTTTTGAAAGCCTAGTACTTATTCTATCGGTCTCTTTTGCCGAACCGCTAAGTTACGGGGATGTAAACACACCAAGCGATGTTGGGGGAGGGAACAAGCACAGGCACAAACATATATATATATACATACATACGCACATGCATACATGAATACATACATACACATATGAATATATATATTTATATGTATATATATATGTATGTATATATATATATATATATATATATATATATATATATATATATATATATATATATATATATATATATATAATATAATATAGGATAAATTCTTTATAAGAATTTATCAAGTAGTCAGCGTGAATAAACCTCATAATGAAAAAATGAGAAATTTCGTAATGAAAAAATTCATCGTTTCTTCATAGATATATTTAATTATATATAAAGGGCATTAACTGTGTATCAATGCCTCACGCTATCGAGGGACTAAATAAAATATATATCTATGAAGAAACGATGAATTTTTTCATTACGAAATTTTTCGTTATTTTTTCATTATGAGGTTTTTTCACGCTGACTACTTGATAAATTCTTATAAAGAATTTATCCTATATTATATTATAAATAATTAGAATATATTCAGTGCTGAATATCATTCTGTATAAGCACATGTTACCGAGATGCAACTGGATAAATTCAAATCTCTTTCAGGGATATATAATTGTGAACAAAAGTCATCGTTGCAGTGATGGCTACATCGTGGTAGGTGATTCTTGTTTATTTTTTTATATATCTTGACCATACGTGTACTGATGAACAAAAGAATACAGGTTACTTCACAGTTTTTTCTGTATTTGATTGAGAAACCAGTGGTCTACCGTTGAGTTAAATGTTTTTAAGAGATAAATTTTGAAAAGCTGCATTCCCTCGCTTTCGGTAAATATGTTGCTTAGTTTTGGTAGTTTTTTTTACTTATTTAGTCCCTCGATAGCGTGAGGCATTGATACACAGTTAATGCCCTTTATATATAATTAAATATATCTATGAAGAAACGATGAATTTTTTCATTACGAAATTTTTCGTTATTTTTTCATTATGAGGTTTTTTCACGCTGACTACTTGATAAATTCTTATAAAGAATTTATCTTATATTATATTATAAATAATTAGAATATATTCAGTGTTGAATATCATTCTGTATAAGCACATGTTACCGAGATGCAGCTGGATAAATTCAAATCTATTTCAGGGATATATAATTGTGAACAAAAGTCATCGTTGCTGTTATGGCTACTTCGTGGTAGGTGATTCTTGTTTATTTTTTTATATATCTTGACCATACGTGTACTGATGAACAAAAGAATACAGGTTACTTCACAGTTTTTTCTGTATTTGATTGAGAAACCAGTGGTCTACCGTTGAGTTAAATGTTTTTAAGAGATAAATTTTGAAAAGCTGCATTCCCTCGCTTTCGGTAAATATGTTGCTTATTTTTGGTAGTTTTTTTTACTTATTTAGTCCCTCGATAGCGTGAGGCATTGATACACAGTTAATGCCCTTTATATATATATATATATATATATATATATATATATATATATATATATATATATATATATATATATATATCGTATGTGCATTTCGTATATATATATATATATATATATACATATACACACATACAGGAAGTAAATAGACACCCTTAATTTTCGCAAAGCGAACAACTGAAATGTAATAAATAAGTAGGACTACATACTTTAGTATCTAGTTGACATTCTCTTTGCAGTTTTTAATACAGAAACTCTTTTTGGCATTGAACTGATGAGCTTTGTGATTGTCCCTTGTGGAATTTCTGCCCACTTTTCACGCAACAATCGAAACAATTCATCTTTAGGTTTAGGTTTCTGTTGAGTTTTTTGTATAGCTCTATCTAGTATGCTCCAAAGTTTTTCAATTGGGTTCATGTCAGGAGATTGGTTCGGCTAAGGAAGCTTTTTGATTCCATTTTCAGTCAGCCATTATTGATTGCTTTTCGCTGTGTGGCATGGAGCCCCATCTTCCATGAATAAAAACTAATTTTTCACTGTTATCGTGTGAACACATCGGAAGTAGTCCTTGCTTAAGTATTTTGATGTATTTTTCAGAGTTTATGGTTCCAACAGATTCGATCAGCTCAGAACGACCATTGTTGGTGACAACTCCCCATACCATTACAGAGATACCGCCAAAATCCATTGGTCCAGGAGAGGGTTCAACACTGGAGTCTAGCGAAACTAACAGGGCTGACAAGCCAACTGTAAGAAGGAATAAAATGCACAAGCTAAAATTTACATTACGATTTTCCTTAGACACCCAGCTGTTTTGGTAACTTCTAGAATTTCTATATGATCCAATTCTTATTCTGTGTACCATAAAATCAATCATCTCAATCTACTTGATTTTGATATTTTAAAAAGGATTGGCGTAACTCTTCACAAAGGTAAAAAATCATGACGAAGGGCGCAATTCGATTGTCATAAATATTTTATTGGTTGAACGATATTTCAACAGTAAATCTGTCTTTGTCAAGTTCAAAATAAGAAGTGATAAAAATTCAAAACTATAGAAATTTATATGTAAAGTATGAAAGAGAGCAACCAGCATCCGCATTTTGATGGCAAGACGTCATTAGTCTTCAAGTTTCAATTTTATAACAGGTGAAAAGAAAAAAAGACAGAAAAAAAGAAGACAAAAAAGTGACAGAAAAAAAGAAGACAAAAAAGAGACAGAAAAAGCGGAAAGAAAAAGAGATAAAGAAGAATATTTAATCAAACAATTTTGTATAAATTGATGATATTCTCCTGCCATTTTTATTCATTCCGCCAGGGCATGATGTTAATAAACCGCAAGCATGTTTCTCCTCAAGCTTTCTGAGAAGTGAAAGTGAAGCAGATTCAGAATATTTTCTGAGAATATGCACTTTCAAGTCTTCTTCAAAATTGTAGCCGCTTGAAACGAAATGTTCGGCAAGTTCTGTCGAACTATTGTTATTATGCCTGACGTCGAATCTGTGCCCATTAAAGCTTTTGTTTAATTGTTCTGTTGTACAACCAACATAAATCAAGTTGTGTTTCATGCATTCTGCCGCGTACACTAAATGGGAATCTCTACATGTCCCACCTTCTGTATATATTATAACATTTCTGTTATGATTCCTGATGGAATTCACTTGACTCATGTGGTTGCACAATGAACAGGGCTTACCTCGCTTGCGGCTTTTCTTTAAGGTACAGGGTGCAGACACTCCAATGTTCATTTTGGCTACAATAGGTGGCTGAGGAAATATCTGTTTGAAACGAGGATATTTTTTCGCCACATGCCCGTAACTTTCATGCAACACTTTTGAAATGCCAGCGAAATTTCGGTGCCAGTTAATCACTAAAGGAATTCTGTCACCTATTGTATTGTGTTTGCTAAAATTGTGCGTGAAGGTTTAACTATCTTTGCTAGTCTTATCTATTTCATTTGCTATTTCCTTTAATCGTGATTCACTGTAACTGCGTTTGACATAATGATGTACAAAATCATTTGCATGTTTCCAGTAATCCTCTATGTCAGTATAAATCCGTTTTATCCTCAAAAATTGGGATTTCGGATTTGATTGAATAATATGATGTGGATGATCAGAGCGGCGGTGGCGATAAATATGGGATGATGTGGTCTTGCAAAATAACTCTCAGTATTCTGCCTCCAGAAAACTTGACTTTTGTGTCTAAAAATTCAACGCTAGTTTTTGAAAAACTAGATATAAATTTTGTGTTTATTAGATATTCTTCTTTTTCTCTTTTTCTTTTCTCTTTTTTTTTCTGTCTCTTTTTTTTCTCTTAGCCTGTTATAAAATTGAAACTTAAAGACTGATGATGTCATTCCATCAACGTGTGGACGCTGGTTGCTCCCGTTCATACTTTACATTTAAATTTCTATAATTTTGAATATTTCTCACTTCTTATTTTGAACTTGACAAAGACAGACTTACTGTTGAAATATCGTTCAACCAATAAGATATCTATTACAATCGAATGGCGTACTTCGTCTTAATAATAATAATAATAATAATAATAATAATAATAATAATAATAATAATAATAGTAATAATAATAATAATAATAATAATAATAATAATAATAATAATAATAAGAAGAAGAAGAAGAAGACACCGGGGACGTTTAACATGTGAGAGCGAAATTTATCCAAAAACATCGAAAATAAAGACATCGCATGGAGCCCAAAATAGTTGACAAATGGTTGGACTATATCCGAGTAAGTAGTACTCATTGAAATTTATTTCTATTTTCCAAATAAAATGATGTATTTTAACTGGATATCATCTCCACTGCTCGCACAGCACATGTAAACACGCTTGAAACATTGCGATCCATCAACACCAGACCATCTCCGGCCCCAAACACCATGTACAAAAAAATAATTGCAAATAAATTAAATAACACCGGTATTATTCAACCCAAGAATAACAATCGGGAAGTGCGCACTTTAAACTTGTCACACAAAAAGTACATAAAACTTCATGTGCAAAACTATTTAACAACAGACACGAACGGACCGGCACCCTACGAAAATGATGACCGTCAAAATAAAGGGCCGGACGTTAGTCCTCATGTCCCGCAAATAAAACCAAAAAGGCATAAATGGACACGTGAGGAATATATTTCAATCCTACACGCTTATTTTACAGCAGTGCTCTACCCAAAGAACGAAAACACAACAACATATACATATAAAATCTGGAAGAAAAATAACCTAAATAAATACTTAGATACAGCAATGAACCCTAATAAACTAGCTAACATACGAAGATATATTCTCAAAAAAAAAATATCAGAAATAGAAATAGAATATTTAAAACGAAAAATACATCAGGAAAATGTAGATAGTAGCCACACAGCAATGCCAAATAATATAAACACTGAGATAGTAAAACACGAAGACAGACGTAACATTTCCAAGAAAAACGAAGTAAACAAAACACAACAAGCCCAGACTGTAGGAGTGTATAATAATGTACTAAAAAGCACCAATCCAGAACACCACAGACAAACAT
The DNA here is from genome assembly GCF_046866305.1 of Octopus bimaculoides. Classification (NCBI taxonomy): domain Eukaryota; kingdom Metazoa; phylum Mollusca; class Cephalopoda; order Octopoda; family Octopodidae; genus Octopus; species Octopus bimaculoides. The sequence continues at coordinate 62,466,805 of NC_142938.1, read as the reverse complement.
ATGAATGAAAAGGAAGGCAAAACAAATCTAAAGCCTGGGAATAACGAAGGGAAACCTAATAATTACGATACTATGAAAATGAGAATAACCAAAGAACTGAAAACCACAGATCTTAGAATGGACCACCTTATATCTCTCAAAAATCAAAATAGACAATAAAACAACATCAATAATAAATAACATAAACCTGGCCGTCACGGAACTAATATCCAAAGAAACAAATGGCAATATCACTGAGCTAAATGACATAATATATGCAGCAGCCACTGCAACCTCAAAAGAAACTGGATACTCCCTCAGATCCATCCAAACAGGAGTACCACCACCCAAACAAACCTTGTGAATAAATAATATCCCTCCCCAGAAGATGTGGAAGAATTCTGGAAAGAAATATGGTCGGCGAAGGAACAACCTCAGAAAAGGACTATTAAAACAATGAACTTAGCACCTGAACAACTCTGGACCCCTACAGCAACTGAAGAGGTCACCCAGACACTGCAAAGACTAAGCAACTGGAAGGCACCTGGGCACGACAAAATCCCCAACTTCTAGCTAAAATATCTGACAGGAATACACAAAAAGCTGGCTGAAAACTTTAACGACATACTAGCAGAGCCAGAGACAATGCCTGAATGGCTCACGAAAGGGAAAACTATCCTAATTCCCTAATCCTCCGAAATGGCAAAACCACAAAACTACAGACCTATAACCTGTCTCCCTACAATTTACAAAGCCTTTACTGCAATAATATCGCAGAGATTGAACAAGCATCTGGAAGAAAACAACCTGTTTCCAGAAGAGCAGAAAGGATGCTGTAAAGATCAATTATTGATCAATAAAGCCATAACTGAAGACAGCCGCAGAAAGAAGAAAGGCCTCAATATGGCCTGGGTCGACCACCGAAAGGCTTTTGATAGTATTCCCCGCACGTGGATCCTCGAAACACTAGCCATGAACAAGGTAGCACCAATAATTATAAAATACACAAGACACTCTGTGAATAAATGGCAGACAGTGCTACAGCTCCACACAAAAGAGGGACTCGTGAAAGCCAAAGTCATCCCCATTAGCAGAGGAATATTCCAGGGAGACACGCTCTCTCCACTCCTTTTATTCTTGGCACCGACACCTTTATCTGACATGTTAAATTGAACTGGATGCGGATACAAATGTTACGGCAAAACAATCAGCCACCTCTTATAAATGGATGACCTAAAACTATACGCTACAAATGATAAACAGCTGGGAGCTCTACTACAGACTGTACATGGATTTACCAAAGAAATAGATATGAAATTTGGCTTAGGAAAATGTGCTAAAGCAACCTTGAAAACAGGAAAACTAGTTAAGAGTAGCAACATCACACTAGATAAAGCCAATGAAATAAGAGAATTAAACCAAAGGCAGACATACAAATAATTAGGAATCAATGAACTAGATACGATACAATACACACAAAGGAAATAGAAAGAAAGAAAGAATACTATTGACAAGTTAGATCAATCCTGGAAACAGAGCTCAATGCTAAAAACAAGATAATAGGTATTAACACTTTAGCCGTCCCAGTTATAAGTTACAGCTATAATATCCTTAACTGGACACTAAATGAACTAACCAAAATATACAGGAAAAGAAAAAAAGGATAATGACAGGATCTAGGATGCACCACCCAAAATCTGACATAGAAAGGCTATATATATACAACACATAGAAGGTGGTAGAGGCCTTATACAGCTGGAAAGCTATTATAAAATAACCACCATAGGACTGCAAAAATACCTATTTCAGAAGCAAGGAAAACTAATACAAATAGCAACAAAATACGAGCAAAACAAAAAAAACTGTTTTCAGTAATTAAGTAAGCTGAAAAATACAAACAAGAAATCATACTACTTAACAAATATAAAGAAGAAGAAACAGCAAAAGCTATAAAACAAATGAAATCCAAACTAAAACTAGAACAGCAACGGACCATGATAAAACGATGGCAAGAAAAGCCCCTACATGGTAAATACTGGGCTAAACTAAATGCGAAAGAAATAGACAGAGAAAAATCCCAGCAATGGCTGAGAAGCTCAGGACTCAAAGCAGCGACGGAAGGATTTTTAATTGCTGCATAAGGCCAAAGCCTCCCCACCAGAAATTACCAAAACATATAAGGAAAAGAAACATAAGTAACTGCAGAATATGTGGAGATGGACAAGAAATAATAAATCATATTATCTCTGACTGCCCAGTGCTGGCTAAGAAGGAATATATTCACAGACACGACAGAGCTGGGACCTACATACACTGGAAGCTATGCCAACACTATGGAATAACAACAGAAAAAAGATGGTATAAGCACACGCCAGAAAAGGTCACAGAAAACGAGAAAGCAACCATACTCTGGGATATACCAATACACACAGATAGAGAAATTAAGGTCAATAGGCCAGATATAGTTGTCAGAGATCATGAAGGAAAAATGCTTTCTAATTGATGTATCAACACCAGCAGATGACAACGTTTCTCTAAAAGAAATGGAGAAACTTTCAAAATACAAAGACTTAGAAATAAAGGTAACTCGAATGTGGAATCTAAAAACAGAAACAATTCCTATCATAGTGGGTGCATTAGGTATGATTAAAAAATATTCAGACAAATACATAACAAAAACACCAGGACTTACAAATATATATAACATACAGAAAATTGCACTACTGGGCACTGCACACATCCTACGCAAAACACTTTCAATACAGTAACCATAAGGGCATCACAGCAAACCACAGCATATACCCAAGGTACACAGAGCTGCGCTCGGTAGTGAAGTGAAAGCACGTTATAAAAATTAAACTACTGAATAATAATAATAATAATGATAATAATAATAATATTAATAATAATAATGATAATAATAATAATAATAATGTTAATAAAACAAAATACAAACCGGAATGGTCATAGACTGGATTATAAAGGACCACTTACTCGGATAATGAACCAGATCCGAGATGAGAAATCTGCTACTGATTCAAATCTTCCCGACACACAGGAGCTGGAAGTACCCCACAACAGGAATATTCCAACAGATGGCCATCCATGCTCGTCATCAAATAACCAAAAGAAAAAGAATGAAAAATGGTCTAGGGAAGATAATAAAGAAGTTCTTACAGCCTTCTACCATGCCATATATTTCCCTACAGATAAATCTAATACTGTACAAACCTACTTAAACTGGAGACAGAAACACCTTGAAGTAAGACCCTACATAGACAGTAACAAACTTGCCAACGTCAGAAGAAACATTATGAAAAAAAAAAATTACTAACTGAAGTAGAGATTGACCAAATTAAACAAGCAGTAAGGGATAAAAAGAATGAAACTGCAGCTAAAGAAGATACTACAGAGGAAATAATTATAAACCAGCCCAAGGCTGATGAAAATACAGTAATGATTGAAAGAGTTAAGGTAACTGATAGGCAAAGTGAAATACTCTCTGAACCAACCATAAACACTAAGGCAGGTGAAAATCAAATAGATGAAGAAAGTCATACAGAAATCGACGCAACAGAACTACATGATCTAAAAAATCAAATCATGATTGAATGGCTGAAAATTAAAGAAACTAGTATGAATGAACGCGACACTCTCCCCAAAATTCGCAATTCTAACCAAAACCTGAAAATAATTGGTAAAATCCGCCTTGCACTTAAGGACATAATTTCAGCTAATGATGTTGATATTACAGATCTCAACCACCTGTACTATGCATCCGCAAGAATCTCAACGATTATATGTGGTGAAAAGATTAGAAAAAGACAACACTCGCACAAAAAGCCTTCTTGGCAAGAACGCATTAAACACCAAATTAAGCTGCTTAGATCTGACATAGAATGTTTGAAAAACCTTAAATTTGACAAGAGTATCAAACCTACAAAGACCCAAAAACTAAAGAAAAAATATAATATGAAAACCATAGTTGACATTGATGCCACCATAGAAACCATCAAGCAAAAGGTATGTGCTAAAGCTGCCCGCATAGCAAGGTATGAAAAGCGTGTTAGATTCTTCCGAGATAATAACATGTTCAAAAATAACCCCAAAAATTTTTACAGGAAGATAGGGAAAACACCAGTAACAATAAAGCCTGTCCCATCAAAAGAAGAAGTGCAAGAATTTTGGAATAAAATCTGGGCAGAAGATAAAACACACAATGAAAAGGCCCCTTGGATTGATAGAATATCTACAGACCTAGACTCCTTAGAGGAGCAAAAGTGGGAGGGGGTCAAGGTAGAAGATATAAGATCTGCTCTCAGGAGGTCAAGCAAATGGAAGTTTCCAGGAAAGGATAAAATTCCTAACTTCTGGTTGAATGCCTTCCCAGAAAGCCATGAACTGCTAACAAAACTTTACAACGATGTTTTGCAAAATCCTAGTTTGATGCCCTCTTGGCTAGTTAATGGTTTAACATTCCTGCTTCCAAAAATTGAGGAAACAAACGAACCAAAAAATTATCGCCCCATAACCTGCTTAACAACAATGTATAAGACGCTAACATCTGTCCTAACCGAGTACACCTATAGTTTTTTAATAGAAAGTAGCATATTCCCTAATGAGCAAAAGGGATGTAAACGTGGATCTTATGGTTGTAAAGATCAACTACTCATCAATAAGATGATCTTAGAAGATTGTCACAAGCGACACAAAAACTTGTCAATAGCCTGGATAGACTATAAAAAGGCCTTTGATAGCCTACCACATAGCTGGATTAGGAAATGTCTGGAAATGTATAAAATAGCTCCTACTCTGCGAAACCTTTTATCTGTAAGTATGAGATCATGGAGAACCACACTGATGTTGAACAATGACAATGAATCTCTAAATGCTGGAGATGTAAGAATTTCATGTGGCATTTTCCAGGGTGACTCACTATCACCACTCCTCTTCTGTCTAGCCCTAATACCGCTCTCAAAATTGCTCAATGATGCACAGTATGGTTATAAAATATTTGATAAAAATATAAATCATCTCATTTACATGGATGATTTAAAGCTCTTTGCAAAAAAATGACCAACAACTCAAAGGCCTACTAGCGATTGTTAAACAATTCAGTGATGACATCAGGATGCAATTTGGCCTTGATAAATGTGCAAAAGCTACCTTTATCAAAGGAAAAATGACAAATACATCTAATGTGAACCTTGACCAGCAAAATGTCATAACAGAGTTAGAACCAGCAGAGAGCTACAAATACCTAGGGGTAATTGAAGGGAACAATATCAAGCACTCAGTGATGAGGGAAAGGATCAGAAGAGAATGTTATCGCAGGGTGAGAGCAATATTGAAGACAGAGCTGAACGCGAGAAACAGGATCGAAGCGATCAATGCTCTAGCCATACCAGTCGTGACTTACAGTTTCAATATCGTTAACTGGTCAATTACTGAAATATGTAATGTTGACAGAAAAATATGAAAACTGTTGACAATGCATAGAATGCACCACCCTAAGGCAGATATAGAACGTCTTTATCTACCGAGAAAAAAGGGAGGCCGAGGACTTCTACAGCTGGCATTATCAATGAAGGTAGCCGCAATTGGCCTAGACACCTATCTGAAAAACTCTGAGGACTGGATGCTAAAACTTGTCTTAAAACATGAAAACAAGAAAGGACTATCTAAGTGAATTCCAATTGCAACAAATTCAAGAATTAGACGAACTAGAAACACCTGCAGAAAAAGCTAAGCGCTTGAAAACCCGTGCAAAAATTGCTGCCGTAGATATTATGACTGAAAAATGGCATGGAAAACCTCTCAATGGCAAATACCCAAAGAGAGCGAATAATGCAGATATTGACAAAGCCCTTACCCACCAATGGTTAATGGCCTCTGGCTTGAAATCAGAAACAGAGGGGTTTATCATAGCAGCCCAAGATCAATGCCTACCTACAAAGAACTACCAGGCCAACATATTAAAGAACGGTAGCTCCCCATTATGTCGTATATGCCAATAACAAAATGAGACCATCGATCATGCTGTCTCCATGTGCAGTCTGCTTGCGCCTACAGAGTATCTCAACAGGCATGATAGAGCTGCACAATATATTCACTGGGTAATATGCAAAAACCTGGACTTGCCCCATGATAAAAACTGGTGGGAACACAAACCACCCCCAGTACTTGAAAATGATCACATCGCACTCCTCTCGAACTTCACCATTCAAACTGACAGAAAGATAGATGCAAATAGGCCAGACATCATACTGAAAGACTTCAGACAAAAATCATGCCTCCTCATTGATATGACTGTCCCAATCGATATAAACGTATCTGTCAAGACCTACCAAAAACTGAGCAAATATAAAGATCTTGAAATAGAAATTAGCAAAATGTGGAATCTGAAGACGAAAACAATACCTATTGTCATAGGTGCCCTGGGAATGACAGCAAAACGGGCTGATTACTACCTAGCTCAAATACCAGGAAACCCCAAAATGGCTGAAGTTCAAAAGATAGTGCTCATGGGAACTGCCCATATCCTACGTAAAATACTGTCTATGTGATCTCAAATGTTAAAGCAAACACATAATTTTCTTATGGTTTCTTAAACATTCACTTGAACAAAACTGTACAAATCCAAATATATGGTACCCAAGGCATAACACCTACATGAACTTCTAACTTGTTGTCTCTTGAAGTCTCTGGGTGAGACTTGGATCCAACTTGTACAAATGCAAAGCAAAAGTCAAACATGAAATAATAATAATAATAATAATAATAATAATAATAATAATAATAATAATAATAATAATAATAATAAGACGATAAATCACTGCTCCGAAACTTATCCAAAAACATCGGAAATAAAGACATCGCATGGAGCCCAAATATGGCTGACAAAGGGTTGGACTATACCCGAGTAAGTAATACTCATTGAAATTTATTCCTATTTTTCCAAATATAATGAGGTATTTTAACTTGATACCTCCACTACCCGAACAGCGATCGTAAACACACGTGTTACATCAAAATACAGACCATCCCCAAACCCAAACACCATATACAAAAAATAGCTGACAAAGGGTTGGACTATATCCGAGTAAGTAATACTCATTGAAATTTATCTCTATTTTTACAAATATAATGATGTATTTTAACTTGATACCTCCACTACCCGCACAGCGATCGTAAACACACGTGTTACATCAAAATCAGACCATCTTCGAACCCCAAAACACCATGTACAAAAAAATTACAAACATATTAAATAACACCGGTATTATTTCACCCAAGAATAACAACCGAGAAGTACGTACTGTAAGCTTGTTAAGAAAAAAATACGAAGATATGAACGTGCAAAACAATCTGACAACAGAAATAAACGAACCGATACCCTACGAAAACGACGACCGTCAAAATAAAGGGCCGGACGTTGTTCCTCATGTCCCGCAAACAAAACCAAAACGGCATAAATGGACACGTGAGGAACACATTTCGATCCTACACGCCTATTTCACAGCAGTACTCTACCCAAAAAACGAAAACGCAACAACACATACATATAAAACATGGAAGAAAAATAATGTAAATATAGACCTCGATAAAACAATGAACCCTAACAAACTAGCTAACATAAGAAGATATATTCTAAAAGCAAAAAAAATATCAGAAATAGAAATAGAGCAATTGAAAGAAAAAATACATCAGGAAAATCTAGATAGTAGTCACACAGCAATGCCAAATAATAATATAAACACTGAGATAGCAAAACACGAGGACAAACGTAACATGCCCGGCAAAAACGAAGTAAACAAAAAACAACAAACCCAGACCGTAGAGATGTATAATAGTGTACAAAAAGCACCAATCCAGAACACCACAGACAAACATATGAATGAAAAGGAAGGCAAAACAAATATAAAGCCTGGAAATAACGAAGGGAAACCTAATAATTACGATACTATGAAAATGAAAATAACCGAAGAACTGAAAACCACAGATCTTAGAATGGACCACAGATTATATCTCCCAAAAATCAAAATAGACAATAAAACAACATCAATAATAAATAGCATAAACCTGGCCGTCACGGAACTAACAACCACAGAAACAACAGGCAATATCACTGAGCTAAATGACATGATATATGCGGCAGCCACTGCAGCCACAAAAGAAGCAGGATACTCACTCAAACCCATCCGAACAGGAGTTCTACCACCCAAACAGACCTTGTGGATAAATAACATCCAGAACAAAATTAAAAAAAAGAGAAAAGATTTATCGATTCCCAACGAAATTAGTAAACAATCAACACTACTAAGTAACAAGAAGAAAACAAAAATACTGTACAAATACAGCATTACAGAAAAAGACTTACCTGAGGCAAAAGAAAAACTAAAGCAAGACATCCTTGCCAAAGCACAGAGGATCCGCCGGTATGAGAAACGCCAACGTTTCTTTGAACAAAACAAACAGTTCAAATCCAACCCCAAAAAACTCTACCAAGAACTGGGTAAAAATAAAATAGACATTACTTCAGCACCAACAGCAGAAGAACTAGAGAAATTCTGGAAACAAATATGGTCGGTGAAGCAACAACCCCAAAAAAGGACCATTAAAACAACGAACTTAGCACCTGAGCAACTCTGGGCCCCTATAACAACTGAAGAGGTCACCCAGACACTGCAAAGACTAAGCAACTGGAAAGCACCTGGACACGACAAGATCCCCAATTTCTGGTTAAAACACCTGCCAGCAATGCATAAAAAGCTGGCAGAAAACTTTAACAACATAATAGCAGATCCAGAAACAATGCCTGAATGGCTCACAAAAGGGAAAACCATCTTAATCCCCAAATCCACGGAAACGGAGAAACCACAAAACTATAGACCTATAACCTGTCTCCCTACGATCTACAAAGCCTTTACTGCAATAATATCGCAGAGAGTGAGTAAACACCTGGAAAATAACAACCTGTTTCCAGAAGAGCAGAAGGGATGCTGCAAGGGCTCATACGGCTGTAAAGATCAATTATTGATCAATAAAGCCATAACTGAAGACAGCCGCAGAAAGAAGAAAGGCCTCAGTATGGCCTGGGTGGACTACCAAAAGGCTTTCGACAGTGTTCCCCACACGTGGATTCTGGAAACACTAGCCATAAACAAGGTGGCACCAATTATCATAAAATACATAGAGCACTCAATGAACAAATGGCAGACAGTGCTACAGCTCCAAACAAAAGAGGGACTTGTGAAAACGAAATCCATCCCCATTAGAAGAGGAATATTCCAGGGAGACACGCTCTCTCCACTCCTGTTCTGCCTGGCACTCACACCTCTAACAGAATTGCTAAATAGAACTGGATGCGGTTACAAATGCTATGGAAAAACAGTCAGCCACCTTCTATATATGGATGACCTAAAATTATATGCAAAAAACGACAAAGAGCTAGAAACACTACTACAGACAGTACACGGCTTTACCAAGGAAATAGAAATGAAATTCGGATTAGAAAAATGTGCCAAAGCAACCCTGAAAAGAGGAAAATTAGTTAAAAGTAGCAATATAACACTAGATAAAGCCAATGAAATAAGAGAACTAGACGAAAGCCAACCATATAAGTATTTAGGAGTCAATGAACTAGATAGGATACAACATACACAAATGAAAGAAAAAATAAAGAAAGAGTACTATAGACGAGTTAGATCAATACTAAAAACAGAGCTCAATGCTAAAAACAAGATAATGGGTATCAACACTTTAGCTGTCCCAGTTATAAGCTACAGCTACAACATCCTTAACTGGACACTAAACGAACTATGTAAAATAGACAGGAAAACAAGAAAAATAATGACAGGATATAGGATGCACCACCCAAAATCTGACATAGAAAGGCTATATATACAACGCACAGAAGGTGGCAGGGGTCTTATACAGCTAGAAAACTATTATAAAATAACCACCATAGGACTGCAAAAATACCTACTCCAGAAGCAAGGGAAACTAATACAAATAGCCACAAAACACGAGCAAAACAAAAAACTGTTTTCAGTATTTAAGGAAGCTGACAAATACAAACAAGAAATCAATCTACCTAACAAATACGAAGAAGAAGAAGAAGAAACAACAAAAGCTATAAAACAAATGAAATCCAAACTAAAACTAGAACAGCAACGGACCATGATAAAACGATGGCAAGAAAAGCCCCTACATGGTAAATACTGGGCTAAACTAAATGCGAAAGAAATAGACAGAGAAAAATCCCAGCAATGGCTGAGAAGCTCAGGACTCAAAGCAGAGACTGAAGGATTTTTAATTGCTGCACAAGACCAAAGCCTCCCCACCAGAAATTACCAAAAACACATAATGAAAAGAAATATAACAAGTAACTGTAGAATATGTGGAGATCGACAAGAAACAATAAATCATATTATCTCTGGCTGCCCAGTCCTGGCTAAGAAGGAATATATTCACAGACACGACAGAGCTGGGACCTATATACACTGGAAGCTATGCCAACATTATGGAATAGCAACAGAAGAAAGATGGTATAAACACACGCCAGAAAAGGTCACAGAAAACGAGAAAGCAACCATACTCTGGGATATGCCAATACACACAGATAGAGAAATTAAGGCAAATAGACCAGATATAGTTGTCAAAGATCATGAAGGAAAAAAATGCCTTCTAATTGATGTTTCAATACCAGCAGATGACAACGTTTCTCTAAAAGAAATGGAAAAACTTTCAAAATACAAAGACCTGGAAATAGAGATAACTCGAATGTGGAATCTAAAAACAGAAACAATTCCTATCATAGTAGGTGCCTTAGGTATAATAAAAAAATATTCAGACAAATACATAACAAAAACACCAGGACTTACAAATATATATAACATACAGAAAATTGCACTACTGGGTACTGCACACATTCTACGCAAAACACTTTCAATACAGTAAACATAAGAGCACCACAGCAAACCACAGCACATACCCAAGGCGCACAGAGCTGCGCTCGGTAGTGAAGTGAAAGCACGTTATAAAAATAAAACTACTGAATAATAATAATAATAATAATAATAATAATAATAATAATAATAATAATAATAATAATAATAATAATTCTGGAAACAAATATGGTCGGTGAAGCAACAACCCCAGAAAAGGACCATTAAAACAACGAACTTAGCACCTGAGCAACTCTGGGCCCCTATAACAACTGAAGAGGTCACCCAGACACTGCAAAGACTAAGCAACTGGAAGGCACCTGGACACGACAAGATCCCCAATTTCTTTCTGGTTAAAACACCTGCCAGGAATGCATAAAAAGCTGGCAGAAAACTTTAACAACATACTAGCAGAGCCAGAGACAATGCCTGAATGGCTCACGAAAGGGAAAACCATCTTAATCCCCAAATCCACGGAAACGGAGAAACCACAAAACTATAGACCTATAACCTGTCTCCCTACGATCTACAAAGCCTTTACTGCAATAATATCGCAGAGATTGAGTAAACACCTGGAAAATAACAACCTGTTTCCAGAAGAGCAGAAGGGATGCTGCAAGGGCTCATACGGCTGTAAAGATCAATTATTGATCAATAAAGCCATAACTGAAGACAGCCGCAGAAAGAAGAAAGGCCTCAATATGGCCTGGGTGGACTACCAAAAGGCTTTCGACAGTGTTCCCCACACGTGGATTCTGGAAACGCTAGCCATAAACAAGGTGGCACCAATTATCATAAAATACATAAGGCACTCAATGAACAAATGGCAGACAGTGCTACAGCTCGAAACAAAACTGGGACTTGTGAAAACGAAAGCTATCCCCGTTAGAAGAGGAATATTCCAGGGAGACACGCTCTCTCCACTCCTGTTCTGTCTGGCACTCACACCTTTAACATAATTGCTAAATAGAACTGGATGCGGTTACAAATGCTACGGAAAAACAGTCAGCCACCTTCTATATATGGATGACCTAAAATTATATGCTAAAAACGACAAAGAGCTAGAAACACTACTACAGATAGTACACGGCTTTACCATGGAAATAGATATGAAATTAGAAAAATGTGCCAAAGCAACCCTGAAAAGAGGAAAATTAGTTAAAAGCAGCAATATAACACTAGATAAAGCCAATGAAATAAGAGAACTAGACGAAAGCCAACCATACAAGCATTTAGGAGTCAATGAACTAGATAGGATACAACATACACGTATGAAAGAAAAAATAAAGAAAGAGTACTATAGACGAGTTAGATCAATTCTAAAAACAGAGCTCAATGCTAAAAACAAGATAATGGGTATCAACACTTTAGCTGTCCCAGTTATAAGCTACAGCTACAACATCCTTAACTGGACACTAAACGAACTATGTAAAATAGACAGGAAAACAAGAAAAATAATGACAGGATATAGGATGCACTACCCAAAATCTGACATAGAAAGGCTATATATACAACGCACAGAAGGTGGCAGGGGTCTTATACAGCTAGAAAACTATTATAAAATAACCACCATAGGACTGCAAAAATACCTACTCCAGAAGCAAGGGAAACTAATACAAATAGCCACAAAACACGAGCAAAACAAAAAACTGTTTTCAGTATTTAAGGAAGCTGACAAATACAAACAAGAAATCAATCTACCTAACAAATACGAAGAAGAAGAAGAAGAAGAAGAAGAAGAAGAAGAAGAAGAAGAAGAAGAAGAAGAAGAAGAAGAAGAAGAAGAAGAAGAAACAACAAAAGCTATAAAACAAATGAAATCCAAACTAAAACTAGAACAGCAACGGACCGTGATAAAATGATGGGAAGAAAAGCCCCTACATGGTAAATACTGGGCTAAACTAAATGCGAAAGAAATAGACAGAGAAAAATCCCAGCAATGGTTGAGAAGCTCAGGACTCAAAGCAGAGACTGAAGGATTTTTAATTGCTGCACAAGACCAAAGCCTCCCCACCAGAAATTACCAAAAACACATAATGAAAAGAAATATAACAAGTAACTGTAGAATACGTGGAGATGGACAAGGAACAATAAATCATATTATCTCTGGCTGCCCAGTCCTGGCTACGAAGGAATATATTTACAGACACGACAGAGCTGGGACCTACATACACTGGAAGCTATGCCAACACTATGGAATAACAACAGAAAAAAGATGGTATAAACACACACCAGAAAAGGTCACAGAAAACGAGAAAGCAACCATACTCTGGGATATGCCAATACACACAGATAGAGAAATTAAGGCAAATAGACCAGATATAGTTGTCTAAGATCATGAAGAAAAAAATGCTTTCTAATTGATGTATCAATACCAGCAGATGACAACGTTTCTCTAAAAGAAATGGAAAAACTTTCAAAATACAAAGACCTGGAAATAGAGGTAACTCGAATGCGGAATCTAAAAACAGAAACAATTCCTATCATAGTAGGTGCCTTAGGTATAATAAAAAAATATTCAGACAAATACATAACAAAAACACCAGGACTTACAAATATATATAACATACAGAAAATTGCACTACTGGGCACTGCACACATCCTACGCAAAACACTTTCAATACAGTAACCATAAGGGCATCACAGCAAACCACAGCATATACCCAAGGCACACAGAGCTGCGCTCGGTAGTGAAGTGAAAGCACGTTATAAAAATAAAACTACTGAACAATAATAATAATAATAATAATAATAATAATAATAATAATAATAATAATAATAATAATAATAATAAGATGCCCTGATGCAGTATCAAGCAGTGGCTCACATGGCTTCTCATCTTAACTTATTGTAAGTGTTATGTACTTTGTTTTGTCTTGGTATAAAAGATGGGCTACAGCAAATATTCTGCTCAATACCACAGATTTGCTTGTCAGTTGCTTGACCTTAACCCG